>NC_060068.1:61204002-61507032 GCF_922984935.1 Meles meles | reverse complement strand
TACTCCTTTTTTAACATCTATGTAGTAAAATTATGTAACTATCCATGTAATGATGCTTTTAAAACATTTTATTTAGAATTTAATCTGAAGAATGAATTGTTTGATGGCAAATACGTTATATTTTCAAAGGAGGATTTTGGTATCAGTTGTTGCAAATAGAAATGAGTTAGTAAAGTCTATTCTTAATAAGCTTTATGCAGAAATATTTGACCTCTGGGTATTTCTATAGTACAAAAAAATTGATAAGTTAATACAATATCTATTTTTGGACAATATGCGATACATTGTACCCTATTGTTCACCAGGAATTTTTTCAGTAACACCTGAACACATAGAAGTTAATTCCAATAATTGAAAATATTTAAAAAAAAAGAAAATATTCTTCTGTAAAGAAAGTTGAATGTATAATTCTACATAATTCTGAATTCACATTAACATTTATATGTATGTCTACTTTGGATAATATACAAGAATTGGCTAGTGTTGATCAGCAATTAATAAATTAATAGGCTGTACTTTCTTTTTTTTTTTTTTTTTTAAACTGAGCCTGGGTGGCTAAGTCAATTAAGCCACGGACTCTTTTTTTTTTTTAAAGATTTTATTTATTTATTTGACACAGAGAGAGATCACAAGGAGACAGACAGGCAGGCAGAGAGAGAGGAGGAAGCAGGCTCCCCGCGGAGCAGAGAGCCCGATGTGGGGCTCGATCCCAGGACCCTGAGATCATGACCCGAGCCGAAGGCAGCGGCTTAATCCACTGAGCCACCCAGGCGCCCCTAGGCTGTACTTTCATTAACACATTAATCTCCTAATTATCTGTTCTCTTCACAAATGCTTAAACTAGCTTTTAAAAATGTTTTAGTGCTTCATAAAGGTAAACCAGGAGTACTTGAACAGGAAATAGATTAAGGATTCATCCTATAGATGAACAGCTGTATTTATGATGAAATATATAACTCAATATTTCTCCCCAGGGAATGAGACATATTTGTAGAAGTTAGGGAAAAAAAATTCTTGGCTCTGTCTAATTTCACATAGACAATCTGTCACCAGTACTTGCTCTAGGAAAATAAGCATATCCTGATCAGTGAAGCTCTTTCATTATTTTATGTGTAGGTTGACAAGTAGAGGAAACTAAATCATACAGCTAGAAATTTAAAATATATATATATATTCTTTTATGAGGACTGGTAGTGAGCACTCTGCTTAATTACTTATAGAACTAATAGGAATGGAGAGTTCAAAAGGAGACATTCTAGTATAAAATATTATAATACTCTATGTTTGACAATGTAGATATAATACAATTTTATATATAAGTATAGTATATATATATAAGTATTTTTTATACACACACACACAAACACACACACATATTTGTTTTTTAGAGAGAGAGAGAGAGAGAGGAACACAAGTGGGAGAGAGGAGCAGAGAGAGAGAGGGAGAGAGAGAATCTTAAGCAGTCTCCAAGCTCAGCACAGAGCCCAATGCAGGGCTTGATCTCAGGACCCTGAATTCGTGACCTGAGCCTGTATCAAGAGTCAGATGCTTAACCAACTCATCTGCTAAAGTTGTCTTATGGAACAATTATATTTTAAAAAAATAGAATGAGGAAAACAAATGAAAAAAATTGTTTTTATAAATAATGTTGGTGGTATTATCAGAAGACAATAATGCATGTGATACTGAATAAAAGAAACGAGAAATTATAGGATACTCTAATTCTAAGATCCCCTGTGTCCTTGAGAACTAGTGTTTCCAAGGAGAATGTGAAAGGAGAAACAGATGGAATGTAAAACAAATTAAGTAAAAATTGTATTCTAAAATTTGTATAGCAAACATTAGTATGAGATCATGAAATATTTTATCTTTAATATGCACTTACACAATATATAAATTATATACATATACATACATGTATATAGTATGTGTAAATTGTATTAGCTACATCCACTAAAAATCTTACATTGACTCTGCCCATGGAAAAGCTCTAGAAACAATGGTCTATCCAACTGCAATGAGCAAGCTAAATATTGTATGCCTCCCAGTGAAAAAACAGAATACCTGTCTGTAGCCTTGCCAAAGGATCAAACTGCGGTAGATTTGGGATAACCATTATGAGTTCTGCTTTGACATGCTGTGTGCTACACAAGCAGAAGAGCTAGTAACCGTCTGAAAATACACTGAAGGCCTTATAAAACTAGAATAAATATTTGAGGGTCATTTTTATGGTGTAGCATTTCAAACAATAAAAATTAATGAGTTGTATGTTGAGAGAAATAGCAGAAGTCTAAGGTGTGAACTGTAAGAAATCAGGAATCAAAATACGGAGGTATTGGGGGGATATGTAAACGAGATAAAAGGATTTAAGAGAACGGTTATTGTAATGAACACCGAGAAATATATAAAAATATGGAAACATTATATTGTACAGCCGAAACTAATAAAATGCTACATTCATTATACTTCAGTAAAAATAAATAAATAAACAAAACAAAATGTTAAAAAGAAGAATCAAAACATAGATAAATAATCATAAAAAAGATCCATTGAGCATTTCAGAGGAGTAAGAGAAGCAATAAGATCATAGGGGTCACATGAGGAGAAAGTTGAAAGAAGCGAACTTTGTGAGATACCAATTTTCAGCCGAAGACCTAAACATTCAAGATGTGGTCATCAGTTCCATGGCCTTACTGTGGTGAAATGTTAATAATAATCGCACCTTAAAATTGCTAAAACCAAACAGAAGATGTCAGGAACCTCATCTGCACTTTAAATTTAAGTAACTACAAAAATAAAACCTTTGCAAATGTACACTGTGGAATTATTAACATTCTCATTTTCCGAAGGAGAAAGCTGATACACAGTGATAATCAAGTGACTTTGGAAATTGAAGTTAATTGAGAATGAACCTTTTTTTTTTAAATTATTATCATCAGGGTCTTCTTAGACCACCCTATCTCTATGATTTCAGATTTCGATTAAAGTGTTAAAGAATCCTCCTATGTGTATTTATCAGTTATCAGTGTCCACTTAAAAAGAGATCGAAAATTCATAGCCTGATTCTATGTTTTGAGGAAACATAGAAGAAGCATCATAGCAAGATGGACAACAGAGGGTGCCATCCACTTTGTGCATAAGATGCTTTGACTAATCATTTCCTGAATCGTTACTAAGTGATGCTTCATAAAATTCTTGGCAACTGAGTGTTTTAAACTGCAACAGATGTGAAATGGTGAGTAATATACTTCCGTATTTTTCTCCCTAAAGGCAGTTGCAATTCAAATCATCAAAGTCAAAGCAAAGGCAAATTGACTATACTTAATGAAATGTTGATGCCAATGGAAAACCTTATACAGTATCTGGAGATGTTAACAAAGAAAACCTTGCAAAATGAAATCAGCAGCTACTTGGTGTTAACTGATTTCCAAGTCAAGAAAGAGGGGCACAAATAGTAGGCCAACTTCCATGCTGATAGTTAACAACTGACTTCCAGGGAAATGTCATTCTTGAATAGTGGCTTTGCTAATTGCTTATTTTAGGTTTTTTCCATTGAACAGAATTACAGATTCCTCCTACAATTTCCTAGGAAAACATTTACTTAAACCTTCCTTGACTTTTCAGTGCAATAACAATAAAAGGCATCACCTTCTGGTACTTAAGTTGAGCACAATGCTTTCAGCAAAGTCGTTCTATATTTGCAATAAACTTATTTCTCACAAAGGATCAAAATCCTCACATATGGAAAAAGTAACCAGCCATTTTCAATATGCTTTGTGACAGATGCTTTCACAAGCAAAATGAAGCATGGAATCCACAGGTTTCCAATGAAGAACTTAACTGAGAATAACGTGAACAGCTGGCAAACTTTCTGATTCCCCCAAGAGGCACATCTCAGAAGGCCATTGCAGTGTTCCTGCCTCCCTCCTAACCTTCCCTCCACTGCCACTGAGCTCCTATCACGTGCATGCAAACCAAACACTGGAATCTAAAAATTACTAGATTCTCTGACCAAGACCTGATGTTTTGGGAGCTTCCTCAGAACTTTTTTGGGTCTAAGTATCTAAATTTTTTATTATTGATTATTTCAAAGCAAGACCGTTTATACCTCCAATCTTTTTACTTTACTTTCCAAAGCAAACATTGAATTTCTATTTTGTTATTTTCAGATTCTTCCAGATATATAGCTCTATGTACCAGTGATATAGGGAACTCTTCAGGAAATAGATCAGAGGTTCTCAACCTTTCTATGTATAAGATTCTCTTTTTAATATCAAAAACCTCAGATTCTGCTTGTGATAGTAGTTGTATTTTTTTTTAGATTATTTATTTATTTATTTGACAGACAGAGATCACAAGTAGGCAGAGAGAGAGAGAGAGAAAGAGAGAAGCAGACTCCCTGCTGAGCAGAGAGCTGGATGCGGGGCTCGATCCCAGGACCCTGGGATCATAACCTGAGCCGAAGGCAGAGGCTTTAACCCACTGAGCCACCCAGGCGCCCCAATAGTAGTTGTATTTTTATTATCAGGTGATTAAGGACTTACAATGATGGTAAAACTTTACAAGGATCCACTTTCATTTTTTAATTATATTTTATTTATAATATCAACATCTGTATGCACTTGGAAAAATAACATTTCATAATACTGAGATTTTTACCCATATATTTAATATTATAAAATTTAAAAAAAGAATTTTCAAATATTATAAAATATAACTCTACCCTCTAATTTTACTTTTCCCTTTCTATTCTTAAGAGCACCAATACGATTTTCCAGAGGATGCTTTTTATCTTAAGATCTTTCATGTTTCAGAAGAAGACTCAATAGAGACAGAAGCATTATGTCAAAAGTAAGGCCATTTTCTTGCTCTAGTCCAGTGGCTCCACCGCACATACTACAGATCCAAGCTGAAAAGGCCAGAGGATCCTTTAAGGTTCTTCAAACATGCTGCTTCTCCTCTCACCAATTGCAAGTGATGATATGCATCATTCACATCCTGGACACATCCAAGGTCTCTCGACCCACTCAATCCGCCCCGAAGTTACGCCTACTACTACTTTCCAGCTGAGCCTCTATTTTGCCTACTGAACAATTACGGAGTTGTCCTCCTCTTCCTTGGCAGAGGCTGCATCCAGTCACAGATCCCAATTCACATAAGTAAGTCCTTCCCTTCTACCCTTCTCACCTCCCGCTCAAGTCTTCACTACGTTGCTGATCACGGGAGACTCAGAGCAAATGTAGCTTCCACCGTGAGGTTGCCTCAGTATCTCTTAAAGTATTTGCACTCATGGAATCTACACTTCAAGTCACTTATACAAGTGATTTCAAAACAATGTAATCTCTCTGATTGCCGTTTGCAAGCAACATAGGGCAGGAATGGTATAATAATTATTATAGTATATTTAATGCCTGTCCTTCAATGGTTGCCAACAAATGTCCCCTAGCCTTTAACAGCTCTCTCAGGTTGTATGAAATCAAGTTCAAGGAACTTGGGTTTATCAAAACCCTTAATAAGTGGCTCCAGTCTTTTTTTTTCATTCATATCTCTCTACCATTGGCCTCGTGCCTGCCTACACTTTGGAGAAATTACCAGACATTTTAGTCACATGACTTCATTTTTTGTCAAGTTTGTTTGTTTCTTTTTCTTTCTTTCTTCCTTTCGTTTTCATTCTCTTTGCTTTCACAGAATGCTATCATCATTCAGTTGATATATTTCTTATTATACCTTACTGATTCTTACCCAACTTCATCCCCTGATCTTTCTATTGAAGTATTCCTCATCTTTTATATGGAATTAAAATATTACTTCTGTGGAAACATCTTTAATTTACCAGTCAGAAATTGACTTTTTTCCCCTCTGTCTCAGAATACGTCACATACACTTCATTTAAAGCAGAAAATACAGGGTAGTCTGCGCCTTGCTGTGGTAACAGATAAAGCCTGAAATCTCAGCAGTTAGCCCAGTAAAGCTGATTTCTTGGTTTATAAAACCTAATGTAAGTCTGGTAACTTCCCAGGGTAGCTGTTCTCCATCAGACGACTTCATTAGTCACCAGGCTGCTTTCAAATTGTGTGTCTGCTATGGCAGCATGAGGCTTCTTCCTCAATCATTTCAAGAGGGGAGAAGAAACTGGAAGGCTGTGCAGGAACTTTTGATGCCTCAAGCCAAAAGTGACATGCTCAGAATCCAGGGGTAAAATCAGGCACGTGATCCCACTTAATGCAAATAGGCCTACAAGAAAGGATGACTGAGTATTAGTGAGCAACTCATGTTAAGTACCAGAGAGATTAACTTGCTTCATAGGTACAGTGTCCTTACTTGTCTCCCTTTGATAGACTGTGAGTTGCTAGAGGGAAAAGTCATTATCTTCTTCATTTCTATACCCCAGAACTTCAGCCAGTACTCTGATGTCAGAGTTACTATTAGAGCTGAATTAAATCACAAGGGAAAGAAGGTTGTGCTTATCTCTGAGGAGAAGAAACAAATTGTGTTCTTCCTCAGGTACTCACATGATAGAGTGTCCCTCTCATATTCAGAGGCAGCTTAACGATTCACACTCCATTCCATTCCGTTTTGAGCGTTAAACATTCTTTTTTAAAGAATAGCGGAAGTTGCTACAGGAAGTACAATAGTGGTTTTGTTACTTTCTGAATATTTAGATTCTACACGTATTTATAGTGCATGAGAGGTCCAAGATATGAACTGTATAACTCCTATAGAGAGAAGGCTTCGGAGAAATCACCCAAAATCTACTACATGGCCAACTTGCTTGAGAAGTTAGCCCTTATTTTTTAAAATAGTAATTATATAAACTTGTCACAAACATAATGTGTCTCCATAAAGAGTCCAACTTACCCAGATTAAAAGCAGAGGTGTTTTAATATCTATCCATTGACTCTACCTTTGTATCACATATTAAAATGTAAAAAATTATGATAATTAAGAAGTGATAGTGTTTTAAATTTGCTAAAAAGACAGTGACAATATAGTATACGAGAAAGTACCCTGAATTAAAAATGAGATGACATGATTGTTTAATGTAAAATCCATCACAGTAGCTTGTTTATAAAATACATAGGTAGGTGGTGTTTAAGTTTGCTTCTTAACCACCAATCTGTAACAGCAGTAACTGTCATTTATCGAAACTTTACTATACTACTACTGACATTTAATTTTTTTTAAAGTTTTATTTATTTATTTTGGAGAGGCAGGCAGAGAGAGAGAGAGGAGGAAGCAGTCTCCCTACTGAGCAGAGAGCCCGATGCAGGGCCCGATCCCAGATCCCTGGGATCATGAACTGAGCGGAAAGCAGAGGCTTTAACCCACTGAGCCACCCAGGCACCCCTGACATTTAATTTTTAAAATAGGAATTTGTATAGGTACCAGGCTTTACAGATTTCATTTATTCCTTACACAAACTCTTTGAGGCTGGCACTATGATTATCTCTATTTTACAAACAAGGAAATTGAGGCAGAGAGAGTTTAAACAGTTTGTTGTTCAAAGTTACATGGCTACCACTAGATTAAAGCACCATCTGACTACAAAGTCTAAACTTCTACCACTATGCTCATTTTCTTGCCTGTGTCTCACTCATATTATCTCATTTAATATAAAACATTGTGGTGGTTTCAACTGCAAGAACTAGAGTATCCAACTAAAACTGGCTTAAACAAAATGGATATGTCTTATCTCAGATAAAAGAACTGCTCCGGGGTGGTGATGTCATCAAAGGTTCAGGCTATCCATCCTTCTGCTCTGCGATCCTCTGTGGGTCAGTGACCCTTCTCCTCTTGGGAATGACCATACCAATCAAAGAAAACCAGCATGTTTGTCCATGAATACATTTTGGAGAGGAGAAGACCTTTCCCAGAAGATATTCTGGCATTTCCCTCAGCTCAGTGACCAGGACTGGTTTGAGTCAAGGAAGACTCAGAATGTGAGAATCTGATACTTGGAGCCTGTAGAAGGAGAGACAGACTCTAATAGAAAATGTGTATTTGTAAAAGAGGGAGCATGTGCACAATGGAAGAAGGCAAGCCAGAGAAGATGGTGGGATGGTTATAGGTAAGCGATCAGCAGCAAGTAGTAGCATAGGTAAATATTACTTATTTTATAGGTGAGAAAGCAGACTTCAAGAAGTGAAAAACTTGCACAAAGTTACTGGATTGTTAAGAGACATAATTATATTTAAATCCAGATTGTGGCAAGACAGTGTGAACTCCATCTGCTACATGATACTGATGCCTTATTAACCTGTAGTCTTTGCCATGATGTTTGCATTCATCTAATTCACTGGTGATTGTTGCTTTGGTTTGCAACTTGGTACCTTCACATTACATCGAGCTTCCTCTTCTCACAAAAGTCATCTTAGCTTTGATTATTATCTGAAACTTAGGCTATTTTTTGTCAACATATCATTCAATGTTGTGACCCTTGGTATTTTTTAGTTCCTAAAATCAAATCCTGCAGTAACTTAGAGAAGAAGATCAGGTACAAGATCAAGTTACTTATTCAGCATTGCCTTTGCAACCATGACTGATGCATCCTTTTAATTTTAAAAAGAACACTGAATGTACGTGAAACAGTGTAGAGGGTTAAAATAAGTTTTTTATTTGTTTTTTTCTAAAGTCACATCATAAGTTTATCATCCTAACTTAGAATTTAAGTGCTTTTCCTTCCAGACTTTTTTAAAAAAAAAAATTGTTACATAATTAGAATCATAGTTTATATTTACATTTGGTATCCTTATTCTTTACTTAATGTTACAATAAAAATACTATTATGCTTGCCATATGCACTTCAAAATCATCATTTAAATATGCGATATTTCATCAGTTAGATGCATTGTACTTAATTACTCCCTAGTGTTAGACATTCAGGGTTTTCCTTGTTTTCGCTACTATAACCAATGTGTGACATACATCTCTGGGCATATTTCGAATTATTTTCTTAGATCAGATTCCCAGAAATAGAATGACTGAGACTAATGACTAAGGTTTGTTTTTGTTTTGGGGTCTTCATGGATTCTGCCAAACTACTTTTGGAAAGGATGGGTCAGTTGACAGTGTGATTAGTAATGTATGGGGGAACTAATTTTCCTGTGCTCTCACCCTCAGTGGAAAATGTATTTCTAAGTCGAGACACTAAAATGAGCCTTCATTTTGTGATGCAAGAAAGAACCACAACACTCTGCTAGCAGCTCATAGTTTAGGGGAGACAAAATAAACAAAAATATCAATAAAGCACTTGTGGATAGAGGGACAATGTAATGAAGGAAAAGTGTCCTGATTATTGTGGGAGCTCCGAAAAGGAAACAGCACTTGGAATACCTCTTTGAAGAGTGAGGAGAAGAAAGATGGGTGAAGAAGGCATGGAAATTCTGGGCATGATCAAAAGCACAGAAGGTTGAAATGCCAGGGCACATGGTGAGATGTACAGCTTGAGCTTATAGAAGAATCAGGTGGGAGTCAGAGAATGGGAGAGAGAATCCTGGTGAAGGAGAAAACATAAGATTTTGGACATCACATGACAAAATAAGAAGCTTAGGTCTAATCTTGCAGATTTGGGGGAATCTCAATGTGGTTTTAAGGAAAGGGTGGATGCGATACAAACTTTTTAAGAAAGCGGTGTTTTTCAATGTGCAGTCTAGAACAGTAGCATCAGCATCACGTGGGAACACAGAAAGACAAATTCTCAGGTACCACAGGACACTTGCTTGGTAAAAACTCCAACAGTGGAACCTAACAATCTATATTTTAGTAAGCACTCAAGTGAGTCTGATGCCTAATAAACAATAAAGTTTGGGAATGACTGCCTTAAACTGACATTCCAGCAGCTGAGTAGGAGGTACCTCTGATGGGGTTAAGTTGAATGCAGGAAGGCCAGTCAGGAGGCTGCCACAAAGGTCAAGTGGAAAAATGATGTGTCCAGAACTTGGTCAGTGAGATTGAAAGTAATCAGGTTTAAATGAGTTTCTGTAGGAAAAAGTAGACAGATTGAGAATTTTGGGTTGAGAAGAGAGAGTCTCTTCAGAGATAGACACAGCTTTTTTTTTTTTTTTTTTTTTCTTCTCAGATATACCAATTCTAAAGCAGCAGCCTGAAGAAGAAGCATTCTTTAAGAAAAAGAAAAGCTATAGTCAGGGAGGTATGAAAAGGAAGAGGAGGGTAAGAGCCATGGAAACCAAAATATAAAGACTCAAAAGCATATGCTGGGCTTTACAATTACGGCACCATTTTTAAGCAGAGAGAAAGTAAGATAGTATAATCTTAAAGATGGAATTAGACTGAAGGAAGGGAAAGAGGAAATGGATTTAAAAGCATGCAAGAAATTGTGGTATAGTACTATGTTGGAGAATGCTGAATGTTAAAAAAAAATAATAAGAGTTAGATCCTGAGGTTGGTAAACATTTTCTAAAAACACCAGATAGTAATATTTTCAGCTTGTGGGCACGTGATCTCTATGGCAAAGATGCAATGATACCATTATAGGGAAAAAAGCATCTATAGGCAATACACAAATGAATGCATGGCTCATCCCAATAAAACTTTATAAAAACAGGCAGTCTGTTGGTAAAGCATAACTTGCCAATTCTCACCGTGTTTCACTGCTACATGTGCCACAGGGCAGAGAGAGTGATAACATTGGTCATAAAAAGGCAACGGTTAGACGATTACTGTCAGAATGAAGGAAAGTTTTATTTTTCTTTTGTTTGTTTAGTTGTGTTGTTTTTAAAATGGGAACATAATCCACATATTTACAGGCTGGAAGGAAAGAGTATGTAGAAATGAAGATACTGGAGGATACACTTAACTCTTTTTTTTTTTTTTAAAGATTTTATTTATTTATTTGACAGAGATCACAAGTAGGCAGAGAGGCAGGCAGAGAGAGAGAGAGGAAGCCAAGCAGGCTCTCCGCTGAGCAGAGAGCCCAACGCGGGGCTCGATCCCAGGACCCTGGGACCATAACCCAAGCCGAAGGCAGAAGCCCCAACCCACTGAGCCACCCAGGCACCCCTACTCTTTTATTTAACCATATTAACTCAACTCCTACTATGCTCCAAGGATTATTCTAGGCACTGAGAAAAACAAGACACAAGGTCATTGCTCTCAAGGAAGTAAAAATAGGAATCAACCAATAACACAGAAATAAGCATACTAGATGATAATAATTGCCATGAAAAACAATAAAACAGGTGATGCAATGGAGAGAGCCAGCTGGTTATTCTAGGTTTACAGTAGGAAAGTCTTTTCTGAGGCAATTGTATTTAAGCCTTGACATGAAGGACTAGAAAATGGAGTAGAGAAAGGTGGTACCTAGCGAGACAAATACCTAACAAGGCAGAAGAAGAGGGACCAAAGGCATAAACTGAGTTTGAATGGAGAAGACCTACTCATCCCATCAGACAAAGAATAGGTGGAAAGGCTGAGCTTAATTTAAGGTCAGAGATAAGAGACAGGTTGAAAATTCATCATGAGATTTCATGATGAACCAAGAAACAAAGTTATCCAACTAGAGTGGTTAGGATGGAGCCAAAAAAAGGGTTTGAGTTGAATAGTGAATAATTAGGTGGTGAGAAAAGGAAATTCACAAGAGTCAAATAAAGAATGGGTTCTGGCAGTGAAGGTCCATCCATATTGGATACATTTATGCAAAATGTCTGCCTGTAGAAACACTTCCAACATTTTCAGGAAGAGAGATTTGTGGCATGTTCTGTAGAGCATGTGGTGTACTTCAGACACATTTAGCCTTGCCCAAAGAACTATATCATTTTGTATTCAAAGATTCAATAGTATAGGGTACAGATTTCCCAGAGAGATAAGCTCACTCAAGAGAGTATTTTTTTTTTAAGATTTTATTTATTTATTTGACAGATAGATCACAAGTAGGCAGAGAGGCAGGCAAGAAGAGAGAGGAGGAAGCAGGCTCTCCGCGGAGCAGAGAGCCTGATGTGGGGTTTGATCTCAGGACCCTGGGGTCATGACCTGAGCCGAAGGCAGAGGCTTAACCCACTGAGTCACCCAGTTGCCCCTCAAGAGAGTATATTTTAAGAAACACATTCAAATACTAGAAATTATGGAAGCAATTTACATCACCTAGCTTGGTTATTCATAATTATTAAAAGATAGTGCAATTGAGACACTATATAATATTAAAAAAAATATTGGAAGCCACTGGTTCACTGGAGCATGTGCCACAGGGCAGAGAGAGTGATAACATCTGTCATAAAAAGGACATAGTAGAAAACTCACAAAATCTGAGAAAGGGGGAAACCAGTGTTAAGTCCAGAGTCAGGCAAATAGGAAAAAGTGGGAAAACAGGTCTTAGCCAATGAGAATGAATGCCAGAGTTTCATACTCTAAACACTAGGGGCTATTTGGGTTGAAAAAAGACATAGAAAGCCTGATACTGGAACCAATTTTTTAATTTTTTTAAAGAAGGTCCCTGAAGACTCTGTGTTTTTTTTTCTTTTAATATATATTTTTTGATATTTTATTTATTTATTAGAGAGAGCACAAGTAGGGGGAGCAACAGGCAGAGGGAGAAGGAGGCTCCCCACTGAGCAAGGATCCTGATGTGGGACTTGATCCCAGGACCCTGTTATTGTGACCTGAGCCGAAGGTATACACTTAACCAACTGAGCCAACCAGGCACCCTGAAACTTTTTAACTAAATGGACCTTGGGAGTTGACCCTGAGTTGTAGTATCCTAAAATTTTTAGTTCCAAGAAAATCAGGGATGAGATTTTATTTATCCAAGTGTTAGCTTGGGAGGAGTTGAAAAGAAAATCCTAGAGATGATTCTGAGGAAATGTTGAAAAAAACTTTGGGCATACCATCAAAATAAGCCAAGAATCTCATCAGTTAAAGGAGAGGAGGAGTATTCAAAAACTGAGCCAAAGAGAAGTAAAACACAAAGGAAAAGGTTTTAAGGGGAGGGTGGTAAATTACAAAAGTTACTTTCTGTTCTAGTGAGAGTAGAGCAACTATGGATTTTTTTGGAATGTCTGAAGTCTTTTTTTTTTTTTAAGATTTTATTTATTTATTTGATAGACAGAGATCACAAGTAGCAGAGAGGCAGGCAGAGAGAGAGAGAGAGGAGGAAGCAGGCTCCCTGCTGAGCAGAGAGACCAACTCGGGGCTCAATTCCAGGACCCTGGGATCATGACCTGAGCCGAAGGCAGAGGCTTAACCCACTGAGCCACCCAGGCACCCCTGGAATGTCTGAAGTCTTGATGTCACCAGGAAAACAGCCCCGACTGTGCATGAGTGGATCCAGGATTCATCCCAACCTCTCAAAGATGCTGGAGTCACCACTAAAGAAATATTTCCACTCCTAGTCATATAGAAGCCAGAATTTATTTTTAGACCCAGCTGGTGCATTGAACAAGAGCTATCCCTATACAGTTTTCATGCTTCCTCCAGTATTTAGATTAGGGCTGATGGTCCTGCTACAAAAAAAGGAAGTGAGACAAGGACAAGGCAATGAATGGCAATCAATCACAATGATCACACATTAAGACAGAATTAATGATTTTAGGTAAGAATTTCTGTTACTCCTAGGATTTTCTTTTTTTTTTTTTTTAACTCCTAGGATTTTCTACTACTTGATTGAGATTTCCTGCCTAATCTAGACTATAAATGATATATCAAATTTCATTTACATGTCAAAAGGACACAATTAAAAACCCTATATAGTGCTATAGACTCGATGCAACAGAGTATTGCATCTAAAATGTGTTCAATGGAGTATTGGTATCATGAAATATTAATGGATATAATGAACAAAAAGGATTCTGTGATCAAAATCCATGAGAACCACTAGGCTCCATAAAATTAAACACTGCCTTTATTGCAGGACTTTTCAGAGCCATTGATACGCTAATTTTGCCATGGCTTTTCAAAGGAGGCACATAGAATAGAGTACTTATCACTTACTTAACTATGGGACACATTTTGAAAATGTGGTTAATGGAACTAGTTTTCCAAAGAACATATTTGATAAAATCTTTCACATTGAAGGAGGGAAAAAAAGGATATTTAATATGTATCCTAATATCACCTTCTTTTCTATAGCATCAGTGTATTGCTCTTTCACCATGAAAAATCCTAGAGAAAACTTGGTTCACCCACAGAGATATATACAAGATGTCTGTAAAAAGCCTTAGTCATAACAATCCTACCTAAAAGTCCATCAACAGGAGAGTGGACAAATAGGTTCTGATATATTCATACAAAGAAAAACTATACAGCAATGATAACACCTCACATAGCAACACAGGTGAATCTTAGAAACACAACATTTAGACAAAAAAGTCATGTTTCAGAAAACTACATACAATATAAAATCAAATATTCTTGCTTAGGATGCCTAATTACATGACATAAGTACTTTTAAGAAACAAGGCGATGGTGAACACATAATTTAGCGTGGTCAGGGGAGACAAGGACATTGAATAAAAAAAAAAAAGCACACAGATAGATACTACAATAATGATAAGTTACCTAGTTATTATTGGGGAATTATTCATGGGTATTCATTTTATTTTTATGTTTCATAATACACATGTGTTGTGGTTTTCTTTTGTAGTATCAAATATGTACTATAACTGTAATTTTAAAAAGTGCATACTTAGCAATCAATAAATATTTATCTAATGAACAAAATTATTAAGCCAACTGGGATACCAAAGCAACAGAACAGCCTACTAGACATAAAGGTGGTTACTAATGACCAATGTCCAGAGGGATGTTAAGATCACAAAAGCCCTTGCTGGGCATGGATGGTGGCAGAACCTAAAAAAGACAGACTAAATTTTCTGCCAACTCCCCCCAACCCCACCCAGGTCTCAGAGACCTGGAATATCTAAATAAAATTAAGAAAAGTGATATTTCACACACACCTGGATTCATTGGCCAATATTCATACTTAATACGTGTTTTGCTTTTTAAAATAGTCGATGACTGTAGTGCAAACACAACACCCAGTGGTATAAGGTATTGAATTTGACAATAGAGTCCCAACACTGGAATGCTTTCTGGATGTCAACTTTTGCATCATCATGGTGTGTTATGATAAGATAAATTACTGTTTGGATCACTAAACCTCTTCTCCTTTTTGTAAGATTGAGATGTGTTCAGCCACAAAAAGCTGGGTGATGCTGGGATTCCAGCTATTTACTCAAAGAATGGGAAACCACAACAGAACTATATCATAAACAAAGGAAGGAAAACTTTTTTGCTATTGCAAGCATCAAAACTTCCAAAAATGTCTTTTTTTAAAATTAAGATATAATTGACCCATAACATTATATTAGCTTTAGGTATAGAACATAAGGTTTCAATATGCATACATATTGTACAATAATTACCACAATAAGTCTAGTTAACATCCTTCACCACACATATTTACAAAATTTTTTTGTGAAAAGAACGTTTAAGATCTACTCTCTTAGCAACTTTCAACATGAATAGATCTTGAGGGCATTATGCTAAGTGAAATAAATCAGTCAGAAAAATAAGTATCATGATGATCTTATTGTGGAATCTTTCTTTAAAAAAAAAGTGTTTGTTATTCATTAAGTAGAGATCTTCAGTATCCAGGCTCCCTACTCTACTGGTTCTTTTATTGTTTATTTTATTATTTATTTATTTGAGACAGAGAAAGAGTGTGTGAAAGAGTGGAGGGGAAGAGGCAGAGGGAGAGGGACAAGCAGACTACCCGTGGAGCAGGGAGACAGGAAGGACGTGGGGCTCAATCCCAGGACCCTAGGATCATGACCTGAGCCAAATGCAGATGCTTAACCCCTTAACCAACTGAATCATCCAGATACCCCATATAATGGTTCTCAAAATGTGCTTTCCTAGACCAGTAACATCAGTGTAACCTGGGAAATTGTTAGAAATTAAATACTTTGACTTCACTCCAGACCTACTGGATCAGAAAATATGAAGGTGGAGTTCACCAATCTCTGTTTTATCAAATCCTTCAGTTAATTCTGACACTCATAAGTTTTAATTTCTACTGCCCTAGAATAATTGAGAAATCCTCACATAAAGGATAACACTTTATTGGTTAGATTATTTTAAGTAGGGCACCTCAATGGTTCATATATGTTATTATCCTTTTCAAGCTTCTTAATTAAGAGTTTTCTAGAATAGCTTTCATCCCAACAATGACTCAAATTTTTATCTATCCCTTATCTATTTTGCTAACTAAACACAGTGGTGTGACATGTGATTTTCCCAGGAACCACTGAGGAGTATTGTGCAGACAAGGGTAAAGTAGAATTTTGAAACAAATTTAACAATAAATCAAGTTGCTTTCATGTTTTTCCCAAAATCTCAGATCTTCTGGGTAGAAGGGAAGAGGTTTCATTGCTGTTTCCTCTAAGAGGCTAATGAGAGTAGAATTTTCTTTCAAATTGTTAATAGTCCAAGTGGGCTTTCTGTGAGAGGACTGAGGTAGTCTGGGAACAAAGATGAAACCCAGCATAATGTGGAATATCCTCTTCTCAAAAACATTAAAGATTGTCCAAAGCAAATACAGACATTTGGGTTTTTTCCATGTGTAAAAGAGATCTCCCTTTTCCTCAGGAGCCCAGGCTTTGCAGAATAATTTATATAGAAAATTGGGAATTCCATGAGGAAAGGATACAAATAATTTACAATAGAGGGAGAATATGAATAAAAATTCTTGCCAAGAAAAGTTGACTTCATGGGCTCTATAAACAAGGGCTCTTAGAACACTTGAAAAACTACTTTAAGTTTTAAGAAGTTCTCAGAAGTTCCAAAGAACTCAGAAGTTCTAAAGCAATGATACGAGAAGGCAGCATGGGATTTGTAAGTATCTGTGAGGTAGCAAGGAGGAAGGACAAAATAGTGGGCAGAATATAAACGAGTGATTTGACAATTAATTATGTATTACTTAAGCCATCTTCCTCCTTTAAATCTGTTGTTCTTGACAATATTATTGTTCAGCATCAGTGTGTGCTTGAGCTTTGTGTTCCCACTAAACTAATAGGCAAAGATAACACTGCCATAGATAGGGTCTTTACTTGCCATCACAAGACACTCAGAGAAGAACTACAGTTGTGTGAGTCTTTGCAAATTGAATTATAGTGTTCCATAGCTAAAATGCTATAACTGAGAAATAAGTTCCAGTACAATGTCAACATCAGATACTTCCTAGGCCTTAAGGTCAAAGAGATGATTGTCAGCCTCACTGATTATTATCAGAACTGCCATTTTCTGCAATTTGAAGACATCATTCTTATTGCAGTTGTTTTGAATAAACCCTCTGGAGCTAAAGAGCAGTCTGGTCCCAGGTTATTTAGAATGCCCTAAAATTGTAGGACATTGGAACTAGAAGTTTAAAATCCATCTCATGTCATGCATCCATTGTGTTGATGAAGAAACGGAGACTGCCAAAGTCATACAGTTACCTGAAAAAGCTGGAATTGAAGAAGAGATTGTGTTGACTCATATCCCCTCTCTCCTCCACCATGGCTTTTACTACTCCCCATTTCTCATGATGTTCTGGACCCAGTATAATGGCTAGATTCCAAGGGCTGGTGTCCCTAGAGAACCAGCAGAAGCTTGTTAGCCCTTCATGACCTAGCTTCACAAGTCATAAAGCACCACTTCCACCATAGTCATCAAGATTCAAGAGAAGAGAAAACAGGACCCACCTCGTGAAAGAAATGTGACAGTCACGTTGAAAGAAGAACATAAGGGATAGATATTGTTGTGATCATCTTTGAAAAACACAATCTGCTGCAGATTACACATGAACATCTAATTTTTCCCCCCTCTGGAAATTTCACTCAAACAATAATAAATTGATTCCCCACCCGAGGCATAAACCCACCAGCACAGGAAAAATGAAAAAAAGAAGCAAACGCAACAAAATTTTAGAAGCTGGGAAGCAGATGTTCAACTGGCAAAAGACTTCAGAGAACCCAGAAAGCTGAGTCTTAAACAAGCAATGGGGAAAGCTTCAAACTCATCAGATTTCTAACACAGAATTTGTCAAGAGCTAAAGGTGTGGTAGCATCAGATACCATAATAAGTGAGTAGAAGGAAAGAGCTAGAATACGGATTTTAAGAAGCAGTCAAATCTCCAGATTCCCCTCCCCAGATCTGGACAGCCAAATGCCTGCACCTCCTAAATGCTTGCCCAACAGTGGAGGCATGTTCTCTTAAAGGAGTAAAACAGGGAGGGCTTAAGACACCTTTCAGCGTTGAAGATAAAGATACCATGATTTGAAAAGGGTGGTCAGCTATGAACACTGATGACTCCGACCTCCCGCTCTCCCTTCCTAGCTGGTTTCCTAACTAGTAGGTAGGCCCTCCCCCTTTAGACAGAGGACTAGAAACACTTTCTGTGGGAATCTGATGCCTTCACGTTAAAATCTCTAGAGGTCAGGAAACTTCATGAAAACTCAGCTGCATCATCCTACTGTGATGTTCACAGTTGACAAGATCCACTCATGTCTTAGAACTTCCAGTGAACTTTTCTGGTCCCCTAGAATTACCAGATATCTGAGGGAAGCCTGCCCCATGAAAAGTAGGAAAAAAATAGAAAAAGCAGCTTGGAAAAAAAAAAACAGTGTAAAAAGGAGAGAGCTTTAAAGAGAAATGTATTATTAATATCCAGTGAGATGTATGAGGAGACATTGCAACTGTGGAAAAAAAGAACAGGATGTTATAATACAAGAAACATCCTGAGAACCAGAAGTGCTCTAGCACATTAAAATATAGTAGAAGATAGGTTTCAACAATCTTTAAGGCAAAAACAAAACAAACAAACATACAGGAAAAGCAGAGCAAAGTGCTAGGTAGATGGTAATAACTTCCAGGTTATTTGACTTGGAAGGAGTTAATGCATTTGAGCTGGGAAACTGAAAAACATAGATCTAATGAAATTGCATCAAATTAAAACCTAACACCTAGGGACGCCTGGGTGGCTCAGTGGATTAAAGCCTCTGCCTTCGGCTCAGGTCATGATCCCAGGGTCCTGGGATCGAGCCCCATATCGGGCTCTCTGCTCAGCAGGGAGCCTGCTTACCCCCTCTCTCTCTGCCTGCCTCTCTGCCTACTTGTCATCTCTGTCTATCAAATAAATAAATAAAATCTTTAAAAAAAAAAAAACCTAACACCTAATAAGAAATAAAAACATCTCAACACCAATTATCAAAGGCAAGAATATAAAGAAAACATTGACTTCATTTGGCATGACAAAAACAAGAGTAGCAAAAAATAATTTAAATAAAGAAAACAAAAATACCAAGAAAATTAGAAGATCAATCCAGAAGGTATATTAAAAACAAAAACAAAACAAAACAAAAAAACGTGTTCCAGAAATGAAAAAAATGGAAAAAAAAGAAAAAAAGGAAAAGAATTCGTTTTTAAATTCTAAAGCTTCAGGTTGAAAGACCCATTACATGTCTAACATAATGGATGCAAGGAAACCTGTATCATAGTGTGGGATTTCTATGCTTCAGAATACTGAGGACAAAATATATATATATATATATATATATATATATATATATACACACATAAATATATATATACATACACACACACACACATATATATATATATGCAGCAAGCTTCTAGAGAGGTGGGTGGGGGAAAGAGGGGCTAGAGAGAGATTGGAGTTCATCTAAAAAGTATTAGGAATTAAAATGGCTTCAGATTTTTGGGATGCACCTGGGTGACTCAGTTGGTTGAGCAACCAACTCTTGATTTTGGCTCAGGTCATGATTTCAGGGTTGTGAGATCCAGCGCTGTATGGAGCTCTACATTGGGCATGGAGCCTGCTTAAGATTCTCTCTCTCTCTCCCTCCCCACATCCCATCCTTGCTCATGCACTCTCTCTCTCTCTCTCTCTAATAACAACAGCAACAACAACAACAATTATAAAATGGCTTCAGATTTTTGTCAGCAGCAACATTGGAAACTGGGAGCAGTGAAAGTCAAAAGAGAAGTACCTTCAGATTTCTGATGGAAAATCGGTAGATAATTCTATAACAAGATGAACTATGAATAAGATAGAATAAAAGTAATGACACTTTCACATAATACAAAGCCTCAGAAGCCCCCCCCTACACACACCCCATACATCCTATCTTGGAGCCCCTAGGTGGCTTTGCTCTACCAAAAATAAAAGAGAGAAGGAAAGGAAGAAGGAAGGGAGGGAGGGAGGAAGGAAGGAAAGACAAGCGTTAACAGGACAGAGCGCAGAGAAGAAAAGGTGAGTCCCTAGGATGGTGGTGACAGAAGGTCCCACAGCAGCTGGTAACTGGGCACAGAAGGGCAAGCAGCCCAGATTATAGCAGGTCAGAGGGTTCAAGGAACTACTTCTGGAATATTAACTTAATAGAACACTTGATGCACAACACTTTGTGGTTAAAGAGATGATAAAGAAAACCAAGCAAAACTAGAAAGGTTTTTATTTCAAAGAAAAATTTAAACTTGTGCCAAAAAGGAAGAGTAATACAGTTTAGTAAATGGAGCAGCTGCGGTAAGTATTTACATAGGCATAATCATGAAAACAATGAATCTAGATCTATTCAAAATGACCATATACCTTTAGCAGGCTGATGGAAAAATAGGAAGGTAACCCTATTTTCTATAGGCATAGGGAGCAGTGAGGTGAACAACGACATTGCGGTAGTGGGAAGTCGATAGATTATAACCTGACACTCAAAGATCCAGACATAGTATTCCAAGTATATTACCAGCAAAAAGGTGAGACGTGCCACAAAAATCAGTTAAAAGTGGTTTTACCTGGGGAGGGTGGTGAGGAGTTGCTGTTTTTCTTAACAACTTTTACAAAACTTTTTGACTCTTCAATCTACGTACATGCATAACTTTGATAAAAATAAAGAAGAATATGGGTCTAAAATGAGAGAGCAGCATTCAGCCAGGAATGACCACACCAGCTGATTCAAAAGTGTAGGAGTTGAAGCCTATTTCCAAAATGGTTTAACCATGTTGGGAAGGAACTACAAACTCTCAGAACTCAGCTTCCTGAGTTCTCTATTATCTGGATATGTATTATTCTGGCAGGAATCTTCTCTTTAAAAATCAAAGGCACTATTTTTATTTTCAACTATTTTCAAGTCTGTTTCACCATTGTATCTTCTTAATTCTTTCTCATATTATATCATATAAGCATTCATTGGCAAGCTGCATCGAAGGCAACCCATGAACTTGAAAGCAGCCACATACAACTGATTATGCAAGTCTATGTCTTACAACAAGGATGGATTTTCTTATCTAATCATGTAATTATGAAATTTCTAAGTTATCCTATAGGGATAATAATGCCCTTGAAAATAACTCTTCTTGGACATTTCTTTGAGGAAATGTACATGTTTCCTTAAGTCTCTCCCTCCCTTTAAGACTATTAAAAATGCCCTTTTCTGAAAGCCCCCCAAAATTCTGCTTCAGTATACTTGGAACAATCTAGTTTTTGAACATCTTAAGGCAAATGGGATATTCAGTTTCGATTTCAAATTTTAGAAATATTTATTTTTCCAAAAAATTTCCTTCTAATTTTAGAAGTACTTATTTTCCTCAATAACAATATGCTAAATGTTAAATTGTGGAGTTGTATATTTTGCATGATGTTTCACCCAGAATAGAATTCCTCTTACTAAACTTTCTCTATGCCATTTCCATATTAGCATTCTGGTATGGTTCGGCTCAGGATATTCTATTTCTCTTGAAAACCCTGTCAGTAACTGTTCATTTCATGCCTATGAGCATGCCTTCTGACTGCCTACAGCCTGATTGATCCGTTCGTTTTGACCATCTTATCAAATGTGCAGAAGCGATAATAAATGCAACCCACATGAAAAAGCTGTTTTCCCCCCATCTGATTTACCTGCAGAGATTAGGCACCCTCTGTGTCAAATGAATATCATCCTCATTTTCCAAAAGCAATTTTAATATGTTTACTATAGTGGATATTCTGCATTTCCGAACAACAGAGAATCTGGAAACCTGCTTTCAGTTGGTATATCATAAAAATGGGCATCAATTCATTCCCTCCTAAATCTAACCCACTATTGTTGCTGAGATTTTCATTTCTTTGCTTTTCACATGACAGATTTAAGTGAAAGATAATACAAAGCCACATAGAATATTTCACCACATTAAACCCAACTCCCTAAGCATACCAGGAACTCTTGCATTTCCTAGAACTAGAAACCATTACCTTACACTTCTTGTGATTTATTTTGAGATTATATTTTGTGCGCCCCGCAAAGAAAGCATTCAGCTGCTTCTGAAGGCCAACTGGGGTTTGAGAGATTAATGAATACTGAATCCTCAGTCTTATAAAAAGAACAGTCACACAGATGTTAAAAACATTTTGGGCATGAAAACTATGCCAAAAGTTTCAGCGATATCATATAAATGGATGCTAAATACTGAAAGGCTATCGTCCCAGCATCCTCTCTTCTGAAGGATTTGATTATAATCCAGCATGTATCCTTCAACCTGTAAATTATTAACTATAGCTAAAAGGGGATTGAGGAAATTTCATAGTGACTCATAATCACTCCTGATATTTGATATTTGCATAAATAAACCCTTGGAGATATAAATGTCATCTTGTCCATATGAAACAGGAGGTTGAATTTTGATCTAAATCACCCTATTCCAAGATGTCTAGCAAGCTGTACTGGGCCAAAATCTGGTTAATCTGAGGGATGTGAGAGAAAACAGTAACTGCATGAGTAAACATGCTTAGAAGGAGACTTTGACAAGTTAGATCTAAAAATGGATGAGAAAAAAATAGGAGCAGGAAATGAGAGCAAAATAGGAAGAACATTGCAAGTTATGGTATAACCCAGAAGGTCTAGAAATACTCATTGCCTATCTCTGTCCACGTCTTTCTCAGTGACATGTCTCTGTTTAAAGATCGCTGATGTGTTGGATGTAGTATATAGATGACACACTGAAGAAAAAAAGAGTATGTTTGAAGAACAATCCAAATCATTGTTAATTGGTCATGTACATCAATAACGTGTGTGTGTATGAGTGTGAGAGCACTTACATATGCGTATGTGCCTGCCCACAAGTATACAGATCCACTGTCCCAAAGTATGAAATAGCGCCTGAAGTAGGACATTTGCAGCCCCCAGATACAATAACTAGCCCCACAGTGAGATCCTTAGCCATGAGTGGATGCTAGGGAGAAGTTACCACGCTCAGAAGATTCCAGTATCTATAGTCACAAGCTGCCTGTCGTAAAGCCATAAACCAAAAAAAAGATCATCTTTAGAAATAGTTTACCTATGTGAATGACAGTTTCCAGCTTTATACTGCAGGTATGCAAAACAAGTAAAACACTACATTTTGTTTTACTTTTCATTTTCTTTTTCATGATCTTTTAAAGCTTTCTGTTTTCAATTTCTAGCAAGATCTAGTTTAGGTTTATTCTGACAGTGAAATAATTAGAAATAATTATAATTTAAATGTTTTCACTTTATATTGAAGCCTAATTGTTTAATAAATATGTTTCATGTTTATTGTATTATCAGGAATTAATCCTAATCATATTTCAGGACAAAACATATATGAAAAAGGTCTATGATTTTTCAGATTTCTGAAACTTCCCCTCAAGTTAAATTTGTAAAAAAGATTTCTTCTTGCTAATTTTATTCAGTTTTTTAAATCAGGGGTTGCCGTAACATTGAAATTTCATTAATATTTTTGAAAGCGTATTAACAGATTAACAGATTTGAAAGCGTAAAGTTTAGAGATAACAAAGTACTATACTTAAAAAATATAGAGATTGTTATTACATATGTGCACACAGATAAGAATTCAAAATTTCTGTTTGCCCAGTGCATTAGTTCCTCATGCCCCAAAGTTTAACTCTTCAAGTGAAATAACTTCCAAGTCACTAGAAAATATTAGCATCCAGAACATTCTATTGCCTACCAATTCTAGTTCTTCCACTCATTTAAATAATAGCAATGATTGGGGTGCCTGGGTGGCTCAGTGGGTTAAAGCCTCTGCCTTCAGTTCAGGTCATGATCCCAGCGTCCTGGGATGGATGGAGCCCTGCATCGGGCTCTCTGCTCAGCAGGGAGCCTGCTTCCCCCTCCCTCTCTGCCTGCCTTTCTGCCTACTTGTGATCTCTGTCTGTCAAATAAATAAATAAATAAATAAATAAATAATAAATAAATAAATAATAGCAATGAGAATAGCTAATAAACTGTGGCAGACAGAATTTTGGTTCCTATAATCTTTACCACCTCATGTGTCTGCAAATACGTTGTGTTTCATAGCAAAGGAGACTTTACAGATGTAATTAAAGTTACTAATCACCTTAATTAGAAATTTGAAATAGGACTATCCAGGAGCCTCTGGGTATGCACAATGTACTCACATGAGCCCTTAAAGGCAGAAGAGAAAGGCAACAGAGAGAGCTGTGGTAGAAGGTTCAAAAGCACAGGAGACTGAAAGTATGAGACAGTGTCAATGTGCCATCACTGGCTTAAAGTGGAGGGACCCAAATGTCAATGAAATAGGAACCACGGACCTACAATAATACAGAACTGATTTTGCCACTCTGATCTACAGAACTGAGAGATAACAAATGGCTGTTTGTTTAGATCACAAAGGATGTGGTGATTTGTTACAGCTGCAGTAGGAAACTAATACCTAACCATAGAGCACTTACCATGTGCCAGACACTAAGTAAGCATTTCTGAATATAAACTTATTAAGTCTTTACAAAAAAGCCTTACAAGATGAATGCCATTTTTTAGACAATGAGAGTAAGATACAGAAATTGTAAATAAACAGGGACACAAATAGTAAATGGCAAGGCCTAATTTAAACCCCAGTAGTCTGACTCCAGAAACTGTAATATTACGGTTGGGCTGTGTGAAAGTGAGGTTGGGCTCAAGCAGATGTGTGAAATTAACTTCAAAATCGAGGGAAAGAGAATGAGAAGGATTACATGGGGAAAAGAGAGGAAAGGGAGATTATGAAAGGGAAAACAGGTGGCTGTCAGAAAACTGGAGGGGAAAAAATCAGAATTCCAACTGCTTTTATCTAGCTTCCTGCCACCAAAACTAAATGATTCAGTAATGACTTACTTACGAAATTTTGGATGACTCCCCATGAGTTGGACTATTTTTATTATGGCTTCTGAATCAACACATATATTTCCCTGAAATAAATGCATCATAGCACTGGATTCCATGGTCATGTCCTATCCGTTCACATGTCTGAATCCCCCAGTGGACTCAAAGCTCCTTTAGGGAAAGGACTGACTTCCACATTCCTATCCCTAACATTCCCCATATGGCAATAAGGAGTTTGTAAGATAAATGGAAAAAAATGGAACAAATGTCTGAACTCTAAAGCATAAGCTGGTTTTCGTTTTGTTTTGTTTTGTTTTTAGTGAGGCTCATTATCTCGTTCTTCAACTGTCATTATTCCAAATTACTTTAACTCATAAAGCTAGGAAGCCAGTTACCAAACATATTTCCTCCAGAGGCTTCTGACATGTGCAGCTGATCCAATTGGAAAGAGCTCTCAATATTTTTTTATTTTTTTCAATATTTATTTTTGATGCCTGTGTAGAACTTCCTCCATAGTTCACGTAATATATAAATAAAAAATTCAGTCCACTAGTATTCTGACATCATCAAGGCAAAGGGTAGGTCAGCCTTGAATCATTCCATGAGTTTCCTAGGTGTATCTTCACATTTATATGAGACCTGAATGTCCCTCATAACTTTCCCTACAAAAGGCAGCTACAAAAGTTAACTAAAAACTTTTTTTCATTTTAGTTATGAGACTTGAGTTCCAGCTGGATACTTTTGACATACAGGAGATAAAAATGGACATATCTGTGGTGCTTTCTATATTTAAGATGTTTATTTATTGGTTTGTGATTGCCATTTCTTACTGGCTTACACACTGCCCCCTTCTGGGTTTGTTCCTGCTTAGACATCCTTTCTTTTTCTTTTTTTTTTTTTTTCTTCTTCTTTTTCTTTTTTTTTTTTTTAAGTTTTTAAAAAAAATTTTTTTTCATTGGGGAAGGGAGGGAAAAATAAAATAAGACAAAATCATAGAGGGAGACAAACCATTAAGAGACTCTTAACTCTAGGAAACAAACAGGGTTGCTGGAAGGGAAGAGGGTGGGATGATGGGTAACTGAGTGATGGGCATTAAGGAGGGGACATGGTATAATGAGGTGTTATATATAGCTGATGAATCACTGACCTCTACCTCCAAAACTAGACATCCTTTCTTGACAATTCCTCTATCTTCTTCAAAATTTTTCCCTCATCCTTAGGCTGATATAATACTCCACCTGTCCACTCCTGTTAAATGAGTCTTTTGGATTTACAGTCAAGTAAAACTAATTTTTCAGCTTACCTAAATACATTTTTTATTGTTGTTTTTGGAACCTCAGTCACACTGTTTTGATATGTTGATCTATAATATATTCTTATCCATTTTTTTATAAAAATGATGTTTCTGTACAGAGTCCAATCCTTTCTCATTGTTTTTATATAAAAGTTTCATTTTTATTACAAATTCTGTGTACATATACTCAAAGACATTCCTAAGATCAAGGTAAATGAAGTGATATTTCCTCCAACTATACTTACGATCTTTCCTTGCCTGAAAAGTCTTGCATTCATTATGGTATTGCCAGTAACTATGACAAATAAGCCCTGAAATTTCAGTTATCTAATCCAATAGAACTTAATTTCTCCCTAGGTCTAGCCTAGTTACTCCTGATGAACAAACAGCTTTTCTTTATGTGGAAGTCAGAGACCTGACTTCCTTATTGGGAACAGGCCATCCTTATTGGGAACATGCCATCTGTGAGGGCTTTCTCATGGTTTCTATCTAGCCAGCAAAAAAGAGGGTGGTGCATATAATTTCTGTTCCATTCCATTATCAAGAATCAAACACAAAGCCTCATCTGGATGCTGGGGTAGCTGGGAAGTATAGTTTCTGACTTAGAAGCTGCTTTCAGTGATAATTCTACTTTGGAGGAAATGCAGGGATTGATGGACATTGGAATGATTGAATGAATTAGAAAACCAGAAACTAATGTGGACTAAGGATCAAAAAGCAGGCACCAGGAGTGCCTGGGTGGCTCAGTGAGTTAAGCCTCTGCCTTCGGCTCAGGTCATGATCTCAGGGTCCTGGGATCAAGCCCCACATCAGGCTCTCTGCTTGGTAGGGAGCCTGCTTCCCCTCCTCTCTGCCTGCTGCTCTGCCTACTTGTAATCTCTCTCTCTCTCCCTCTGTTAAATAAATTAATTAAATCTTAAAAAAAAAAAAAAAAAAAAGCAGGCATCAGAACCAGTTTCCTCCCTAAGTAGAAAGGGAGGGCTAAGGAGGAGGACTTTTCAAAAATACCTAAAAACAGTCCAGAGAGAGAATGGGAAAGGCATAATTTGTGGCTTACATACAAAGAGAAATTATACAGTCAAGTAAAACTTACCAAATTTCTTAGCATTAAAGAGAGACATAAGTTACCTATAGATATAGCTTGTATTGCTAGCACTCACACAATCTGGAATAAGTTGAGAAACTGCCTCTTGAGGCAAGTAGTCATGCTACACATAAAGATTACATAGAAAGAGTATAGTTGTGGGGCACTGGGTGGCTCAGTACGTTGAGCATCTGACTCTTGGTTTTGCTTCAGATCATGATCTCAGTGTCATGAGATCGAGCCCCATATTGGGCTCTACACTCAGCATGGAGTCTACTTAAGATTCTCTCTCCCTGAGATCACAACTAACACCAAGGAAATAGAAACAATCATCAGAAATTATTACCAACAGTTATATGCCAATAAGCTAAGCAACCTAGATGAAATGGATGCATTCCTGCAAAGCTACAAACTCCTAAAATTGAACCAGGAAGAAATTGACAACCTGAATAGACCGATATCTGTAACAAGATTGAAGCAGTGATCAAAAACCTCCCAAAAAACAAGAGCCCAGGACCTGACGGATTCCCTGGGGAATTCTACCAAACTTTCAAAGAAGAAATAACACCAATTCTCCTGAAGCTGTTCCAAAAAATTGAAGCAGAAGGAAAACTTCCAGACTCTTTTTATGAAGCCAGCATTACCCTGATCCCCAAACCAGGAAAAGACCCTACCAAAAAGGAGAATTTCAGACCAATATCACTGATGAATATGGATGCAAAGATTCTCAACACACAGATCCAGCAGCACATTAAAAAGATTATCCACCATGACCAGGTGGGATTCATCCCTGGGTTGCAAGGTTGGTTCAACATTCGCAAATCAACCAATGTGATAGAACAAGTCAATAAGAGAAGAGAGAAGAACCACGTGGTCCTCTCAATTGATGCAGAAAAAGCATTTGACAGAATCCAGCATCCGTTCCTGATGAAAACGCTTCAAAGTATAGGGATAGAGGGAACATTCCTGAACTTCATAAAATCTATCTATGAAAGACCCACAGCAAATATCATCCTCAATGGGAAAAAGCTTGCAGCCTTCCCGTTGAGATCAGGAACACGACAAGGACGCCCACTCTCACCACTCTTGTTCAACATAGTATTAGAAGTTCTAGCAACGGCAATCAGACAACAAAGAGGAATAAAATGTATCCAAATTGGCAAGGAAGAAGTCAAACTCTCTCTCTTCGCAGATGACATGATTCTTTATATGGAAAACCCCAAAGACTCCACCTCCAAACTACTAGAACTCATACAGCAATTCAGTAATGTGGCAGGATACAAAGTCAATGTACAGAAATCAGTGGCTTTCTTATACACTAACAATGAAAATACAGAAAGGGAAATTAGAGAAGCGATTCCATTTACTATAGCACCAAGAACCATAAGATACCTGGGAATAAACCTAACCAAAGAGGTAAAGGACCTGTACTCGAGGAACTACAGAACACTCATGAAAGAAATTGAAGAAGACACAAAAAGATGGAAGACCATTCCATGCTCTTGGATTGGAAGAATAAACATTGTTAAAATGTCTATACTGCCTAGAGCAATCTATACTTTTAATGCCATTCCGATCAAAATTCCACCAGTATTTTTCAAAGAGCTGGAGCAAATAATCCTAAAATTTGTATGGAATCAGAAGAGACCCCGAATTGCTAAGGAAATGTTGAAAAACAAAAACAAAACTGGCGGCATCACGTTACCCGATTTCAAGCTCTACTACAAAGCTGTGATCACCAAGACAGCGTGGTACTGGCATAAAAACAGACACATAGACCAGTGGAACAGAGTGGAGAGCCCAGATATGGACCCTCAACTCTATGGTGAAATAATCTTCGACAAAACAGGAAAAATATTCAATGGAAAAAAGACAGTCTCTTCAATCAATGGTGCTGGGAAAACTGGACAGCGATATGTAGAAGAATGAAACTCGACCATTCTCTTACACCGTACACAAAGATAAACTCGAAATGGATAAAAGACCTCAACGTGAGACAGGAATCTATCAGAATCCTAGAGGAGAACATAGGCAGTAACCTCTTCGATATCAGCCACAGCAACTTCTTTCAAGATATGTCTCCAAAGGCCAAGGAAACAAAAGCAAAAATGAACTTTTGGGACTTCATCAAGATCAAAAGCTTCTGCACAGCAAAGGAAACAGTCAACAAAACAAAAAGGCAACCCATGGAATGGGAGAAGATATTTGCAAATGACAGTACAGACAAAAGGTTGATATCCAGGATCTATAAAGAACTTCTCAAACTCAACGCACACAAAACAGACAATCATATCAAAAAATGGGCAGAAGATATGAACAGACACTTCTCCAACAAAGACATACAAATGGCTATCAGACACATGAAAAAAATGTTCATCATCACTAGCCATTAGGGAGATTCAAATTAAAACCACATTGAGATACCACCTGACACCAGTTAGAATGGCCAAAATTAGCAAGACAGGAAACAACGTGTGTTGGAGAGGATGTGGAGAAAGGGGAACCCTCTTACACTGTTGGTGGGAATGCAAGTTAGTGCAGCCACTTTGGAGAACAGTGTGGAGATTCCTGAAGAAATTATGAATAGAGCTTCCCTATGACCCTGCAATTGCACTGCTGGGTATTTACCCCAAAGATACAGATGTAGTGAAAAGAAGGGCCATCTGTACCCCAATGTTTATTGCAGCAATGGCTACGGTTGCCAAACTGTGGAAAGAACCAAGATGCCCTTCAACGGATGAATGGATAAGGAAAATGTGGTCCATATACACAATGGAGTATTATGCCTGCATCAGAAAGGATGAATACCCAACTTTTGTAGCAACATAGACGGGACTGGAAGAGATTATGCTGAGCGAAATAAGTCAAGCAGTGAGAGTCAAGTATCATATGGTTTCACTTATTTGTGGAGCAAAACAAAGAACATGGAGGACATGGGGAGATGGAGAGGAGAGGGAGTTGAGGGAAACTGGAAGGGGAGATGAACCATGAGAGACTATGGACTCTGAAAAACAACCAGAGGGTTTTGAAGGGGCGGGGGGGTGGGAGGTTGAGGAACAAGGTGGTGGGTAATAGGGAGGGCACGTACTGCATGGAGCACTGGGTGTGATGCCAAAACAATGAACACTGTTATGCTGTAAATAAACAAATAAAAAAAAAAAGAATGAAAAAAAAAAAGATTCTCTCTCCCTCTCCCTCCATCTCTGACCACCCCTGCTCTCCCCCTCCTCTATAATAAAAAAGTAAATCTTTGAAAAAATTATTAAAAATTATATATAAAAAAAGAAAAAGTGAGATGTTTAACCTTATAATAAGAGCCTGGACTTCAGTGACTAACTTTTTCCATGTTCATCTAGAATATCAGCAGAGTCACTGAAGGCAGTTGGTCTATCCCTTGGATAACCTGGCATCGTCACCTTTTTGTCTGTGGTACAGTTTGGTGAGTCTGAGGTAGCAAGGCAATGTTCACCTGCAAAATGTTCTTCTTAAGCCATGACCCTGAATACAGGAACTTCTACCCTTAAGAGATGGCATTTACTTGATAGGCTCTTCAGACTCGTGGGTCCTCATTTAGTCTCTTCAGTATTGGATGCAAGGCTGACACAGAGAATGAGTGTCCTGTATAAAGGGAGCCTCCTCAGAAGATTCTGCTCAGAGATTTCAAAAACATCTAAAGTGAATCAATAGATAAATCCCCAGAGATACTTAGGCATGAAATTGAAGAAATGGTTGTCAAAACTTCCAAATATCCATTATAAATGACAAGTCCCCATTACAGAAACTCTACTGTTATAAAAAGATGTTTTAAGTCAGAACAGTGGGTAGAAAAGTGGTTAGATAAATTTTAATACGAGAAAAAGCAAGGTAATGCATTTAGCCATAAATTATGCAAACGCTTAAGTACAAAACAGAGTTCTGAGCTAACACTTATGATCAAGAAAAAAGGACTTAGGATGTGTGGAAATTGTTTGCATTGGTTGCCATGGTTTTGAAAGTAAACCAAACATGAGGTGTAATTGGGCAGTTTTAGTTGATAAGGGGGGGAAAATCAAGGAATTATTATTTTCCTCCTATAAAATTATGGTGTGTCCATACCGGAAATCCAGCTGTAGCAGCCATTGGGTTGTGCTGCCATCCTTTCAAAAGAGAGTCTGCTGTGAGGGGTGTGTTCTCTGGACAGCCGATGATGTTGTGCTGTATAATCCACCACAGCATTCTTGCTGAGGCCGTGCTATTCCTAGACTACATATGACCAGTGACAGAGCAGTGGTTGTAGAGCTGTGCCATTCTTGCCCCAAGTGGGACTCCTCTGACAGGCCGTCTTTTCTCTGGGGCTACTTTTCAGCCAGCCCAGTGCCTTCTCAGAGTTGTATCACATTGTGAGGTTCCTTCCATCCCATCCTACTGTTTCCTTATATCTATTTCTAGGTGTCAAACGGGCATCACACTCCTGCATAATCCTGTCATGGTTTTCCAGCCTGATCTGGTTCCTCTCCCCTTTATCTCCTGTGGACCATTCTCTAAATAAAGCTCTCACTCATCTGATTCCACACTGTCATCCTCTTCCCAGCCTGACTCAGTTGGTATCAGAAATGATCCCATACAACATGGTGATATAAGGTCTGTGGAGTAGATCCCCGAGTGCCCACCCAGAAGGAGGCACACATAATCTCTGGTACAAAGAATGAACCCAACTGCGGAAAATGTCACCAGTGGTTATCTGGGAAAACAGTCCACTAGAAGGAACACTTTATTGCTGGTTTGATGATTCAGGCACTTAAATTGTATGGTGAAAAAAAAAAAAATGCAAGTAAAGACAGTGAAATTGGTTGGTTATACTAAACCCTGTAGAAGGACAAGGAGAAACTTCAGTCAGTTAACAAATAATTAAATGTGAATTATGAGAGCCAGAGGGCATTTGGGGTAACTTTTGAAGCAGCCTTCCTCATGTGTGTTGTGTGTGGGCGATGTGAAAGCAAACAGAGCTGCCAGCAGGCACAGGACCTAAGGGTTTGGGTTGTCACACCCCAGATGGTTTAAGACAAGCCAGGGCAGGTCTGTTACACTAAGTTCAGGGCCAGGTTGAGAAGATTGAGGGCACTGAGATGAAAGATGGGAAGAGCCAGGGAGATGCCCCTAAAAATGGGGGCTCAGCAGACTCCCCTAAAACTATGGAGTTGCAGAGGTGACACCCCTCCCAATAAGAAATGTCTCCCCTCCCATGCAGGAGATGTTGCAGAGGTCTTTCCCCTACATGGCAACAAGCGCCCCTCAGAAGCTGCTCTCACTGCCTCTCCTTGCACAGGTGTCAGACCTACAATGGGGCCTGAGGTGCTCTGACTACTTCTGCTCCTTCTCCCCTTTTGTCTTTCACAGGCATTTCCCCTGATCAGTCCTTTGCAAATCTACTTTTTTTTTTTTTTACTTTTGATATGGGAAGGTCTTCTTTTTTTTTTTTTTTTTTTTTTTTTTGGTGGCATCACAATTCTTTTTCTTTTTTTTTTTCCCTTTTTATTAATTTTTTCAGCGTAACAGTATTCATTCTTTTTGCACAACACCCAGTGCTCCATGCAAAACGTGCCCTCCCCATCACCCACCACCTGTTCCCCCAACCTCCCACCCCTGACCCTTCAAAACCCTCAGGTTGTTTTTCAGAGTCCATAGTCTCTTATGGTTCGCCTCCCCTCCCCAATGTCCATAGCCCGCTCCCCCTCTCCCAATCCCACCTCCCCCCAGCAACCCCCAGTTTGTTTTGTGAGATTAAGAGTCATTTATGGTTTGTCTCCCTCCCAATCCCATCTTGTTTCATTTATTCTTCTCCTATCCCCCTACCCCCCCATGTTGCTTCTCCATGTCCTCATATCAGGGAGATCATATGATAGTTGTCTTTCTCCGATTGACTTATTTCACTAAGCATGATACGCTCTAGTTCCATCCACGTCGTCGCAAATGGCAAGATTTCATTTCTTTTGATGGCTGCATAGTATTCCATTGTGTATATATACCACATCTTCTTGATCCATTCATCTGTTGATGGACATCTAGGTTCTTTCCATAGTCTGGCTATTGTAGACATTGCTGCTATAAACATTCGGGTACACGTGCCCCTTCGGATCACTATGTTTGTATCTTTAGGGTAAATACCCAGTAGTGCAATTGCTGGGTCATAGGGTAGTTCTATTTTCAACATTTTGAGGAACCTCCATGCTGTTTTCCAGAGTGGTTGGACCAGCTTGCATTCCCACCAACAGTGGAGGAGGGTTCCCCTTTCTCCACATCCTCTCCAGCATCTGTCATTTCCTGACTTGTTAATTTTAGCCATTCTGACTGGTGTGAGCTGATATCTCATTGTGGTTTTGATTTGTATTTCCCTGATGCCGAGTGACGTGGAGCACTTTTTCATGTGTCTGTTGGCCATCTGGATGTCTTCTTTGCAGAAATGTCTGTTCATGTCCTCTGCCCATTTCTTGATTGGATTGTTTGTTCTTTGGGTGTTGAGTTTGCTAAGTTCCTTATAGATTTTGGATACTAGCCCTTTATCTGATATGTCGTTTGCAAATATCTTCTCCCATCCCTTCCTGATCAAAACTCTTCAAAGTGTAGGGATAGAGGGCACATACCTCAATATTATCAAAGCCATCTATGAAAAACCCACTGCAAATATCATTCTCAATGGAGAAAAACTGAAAGCTTTTCCATTAAGGTCAGGAACACGGCAGGGATGTCCATTATCACCACTGCTATTCAACATAGTATTAGAAGTCCTAGCCTCAGCAATCAGACAACAAAAAGAAATTAAAGGCATCCAAATTGGTAAAGAAGAAGTCAAACTATCACTCTTCGCAGATGATATGATACTATATGGGAAAACCCAAAAGACTCCACTCCAAAACTGCTAGAACTTGTACAGGAATTCAGTAAAGTGTCAGGATATAAAATCAATGCACAGAAATCAGTTGCATTTCTGTACACCAACAACAAGACTGAAGAAAGAGAAATTAAGGAGTCAATCCCATTCACAATTGTACCCAAAACTATAAGATACCTAGGAATAAACCTAACCAAAGAGACTAAGAATCTATACACAGAAAATTATAAAGTACTCATGAAAGAAATTGAGGAAGACACAAAAAAATGGAAAAATGTTCCATGCTCCTGGATTGGAAGAATAAATATTGTGAAAATGTCTATGCTACCTAAAGCAATCTACACATTTAATGCAATCCCTATCAAAATACCATCCATTTTTTTCAAAGAAATGGAACAAATAATCCTAAAATTTATATGGAACCAGAAAAGACCTCGAATAGCCAAAGGAATATTGAAGAACAAAGCCAAAGTTGGTGGCATCACAATTCCAGACTTCAAGCTCTATTACAAAGCTGTCATCATCAAGACAGCATGGTACTGGCACAAAAACAGACACATAGACCAGTGGAACAGAATAGAGAGCCCAGAAATCGACCCTCAACTCTATGGTCAACTAATCTTCGACAAAGCAGGAAAGAATGTCCAATGGAAAAAAGACAGCCTCTTCAATAAATGGTGCTGGGAAAATTGGACAGCCACATGCAGAAAAATGAAATTGGACCACTTCCTTACACCACACACGAAAATAGACTCCAAATGGATGAAGGACCTCAATGTGAGAAGGGAATCCATCAAAATCCTTGAGGAGAACGCAGGCAGCAACCTCTTCAACCTCAGCCGCAGCAACATCTTCCTAGGAACAACGGCAAAGGCAAGGGAAGCAAGGGCGAAAATGAACTATTGGGATTTCGTCAAGATCAAAAGCTTTTGCACAGCAAAGGAAACAGTTAACAAAACCAAAAGGTCTTCTTTTTTTAATTTAACATTGTTTCATTTACATTCAATAAATTAACATATAGTATATTATTAGCTTCTGAGGTAGAGCTCATTGACTCCTCAGTCTTATATAATACCCAATGCACATGACATCCCATACCCTCCTTCATGTCTATCACCTTGTCACCCCATCCTCCCACCCTCCTCCCCTCCAGTAACCTTCAGTTTATTTCACATGATTAACAGTTTCTTACAGTTTGTCTCCCTCTTTGATTTCGTCTTGTTTTATTTTTCCCTCCCTTCCTCCATGTTCCTCTGTTTTTTCTCTTAAATTCCACATATGAGTGAAATCATATGATAATTATCTTTCTCTGATTGACTTCTGTCACTTAACATAATATCCTCTAGTTCCATCCACATTGTTGCAAATGGCAAGATTTCAATTATTTGATAGCTGTGTAGTATTCCATTGTGTGTGTGTGTGTGTGTGTGTGTGTGTGTGTGTGTGTACCACATCTTCTTTATCTATTCATCTGTCAATGGGCATCTGGGTTCTTTCCACAGTTAGGCTATTATGGACATTGCTGGTATAAACACTGGAGTACAAGTGCCCCTTCAAATCACTACATTTGTATCTTTGGGGCAAATCCCTAGTTGTGCAATTGCTGGGTCTTGGGCAAATCTACTTTTATCTGAGCTTCTGCTTTCCAGGGGACCTCAACTACACTCCAGCATTCCATCTCAGTAATTGTACAGAGAGATAACTTGAGAAGGTCTACATCTGAGAAGGACAACTGGAAGGAGCAAGAGTCAGGGAGACTACTAAAATAGGGAGATGTGAAGATAATACTAAGACCATGTAGCCTGAGAGTTGATGTGATGAATTCTCTAATACAAGCTGCCTTGGCTATAAGCTTATCAGAATCTCAGCAGTGGGTCAGAAAGACAGAATGGTTGGTTAAAACATCCACCTTCTGCTCAGGTCACGATCCCGGGGTCCTGGGATCAAGCCCTGTGTCAGGCTCCCTGCTCAGCGGGGAGTCTGCTTCACCTTTTAGCCTCACCCTGCTTTTATGCTCTCTCTCTCTCTCTCTCTTTCTCTCAAATAAATAAAATCTTACAAAAAAGAAAAAGACAGAATGAAGAAAAGGACAGAAGGGTAGAGGTAGGAGTAACACTAGAACAGATCTCTCAGAGAAGTCCTCCTCACGGCAAGTCATCACCTCCATCTTCATATCCCATAGGTCAAAAAAGGTGGTAGGAATGGAAGGTGTTACACTTTTGTAAATTAAACAATTGCGGTTAATAATGACAGAAGTAGAATAATCCCAAAACATTCTGGCAAGTTAATGAATGCCAACAAATTGTTAGTAAAGCCTTGTTAATTCTCACATTGCATGATCTTTGAAGGGTTGTTAGGTAGTATGGTCCAAAGCAGACTGTGCATCTGGCTCGGTTTAGCAATTTTCATTTGCTATATGCTCAACACAAACCCTGTGAGCCTTTGTCGGTCTCTATTTTGAAGTTAATTCATAATAAAATATTTTTTTACTTCCCAATAAAAAGATGCACATACATAAGATCATACTCTCACTCAATTTTTTTAAGTTATTTGAGACCTCCTCAGCTTAAAGCATTGCAATTGTATGGGACATTTTTGCACTGGGAACGAAATTAAATCATGTGTTTGTTTTACATGGGCTGCCCAAGAGCCTTCCCGTAATCACTGTTGTTTGTTCCTGAAATTCGAATCTATGATTTAAGGTGACACTACGAAATGTTTGGAAACAGATTTAAAGAATATCAGTCCTAACCAAAAATATCAATCCTCCATTTATTTTGTTTTTCCTTTTCCATAAGCTAAACTTAATTTTGTAGTAGTCATAGGAATTAGGGAAACACGAATCATTTACCTAAATCAGCTTCAATTTCATTACCTTTCCATAATCTGACGACATAATTGTTTCAGTTTATTTTTAGCTTATAAGGAAACTCACAAGGACACTTCTTCACTTGTTCTGAGTTGTTTATAAGGTCAGATTCAGTTATGAAGCCTCAGATCCAATTTCTGTTCATAGCTCTGGCCCGGGGCTTGCTTGTGTTCCTCTGCCTAATTCTATGGGGGCATGAAGAGAGGTATTATGTTCATGTGATATGATGCAAAACCACTGAGCTCATCAAAGGTGTCAAACTTGGAAGCTGATCCTTGCTTCTTCCTTCCCAAAGTGTAAAAATAAACATCCCAATCTCTGGCTTCTCTGATTGCACCAGTCACAAGTTGTCAGATGATTCCTTTGTTCCTAAACATTTTTAATGACTGGAAATAACAATTTTAGCCTCATCTTTAAAAAGCAGCCTATTTCATCTGAACTGTCTCACAATTCCAAATCTGAATGTGTAATTTTAAGTTTCTGAGTGGCAGGAAGGAAGTTAGCTGAACTTTTTTTTTTTTTTTTTTTAATAAAAGTTGTTAAAATCAAAGCCAGATCTCTCCTTGTCAGACTTTAGCCTTGAAGAGAATTTCTTAATGGGAATATAGCAGATGTAACACTAATTTATTCTTTATCAATCCATTAGCTAGGAAGTTTTTCTTGATCATCTCTCATATGCTAGGTACTGGAATATATAAAATAAGTAGTGTTCAATTCCTATTCAAGACTTTAAGATGTCATGGGAGAGATAAAATTAATATGCATGAAATATATACTGAGCTGAACTAATAAGGGTTAACAGCTCCTGGCACTGAGTTTAAGAGTAACAGGTGTTTGGAACAAAAGAGAGATTCATGAAGATCAACATAATAAAAGAAAACTTTATGGAGGAAGCAGTGTTTGAACTGAGGCTTGAAGGGTGAACTACAGGGGCTAGCAATAAGCAAGGTGGTTGGGAGTCATGTTTCTATTAGGAGGCAGACCTTAGCAGCGCTGTGGTTGGGGAGCTGTGGGGCTTAGAGAAGTAAGATAGCTTACTTACCTTCCTAAGCCTTATTCACCTCATCTGTATCATGGGGTTAACAATAATAGCACCTTTCTTATGGCTTTATTTTGTTTTAGATAATGGCAAGATATGCGTAAAGTGCTTAGCCATAAAAGTTATCTGTTAGTGTTAGGCAGAGAGATGGGGCCATCTTGAGGAAAGCAATACAGTAAGTCAAAGAACAAATATGGGATGGAGCTTGTATGCAGATCTGTTTGGCCAGAGCACAGGGCATGAGGAGGAAACTAATGGGAATAAAACCAAATAGATAAGGCAGCACCTGTTAAAAGCTTGATATATACATGAATGCATTCAGTCAAAAGGTAATTAGTATCACTATGTCTACAAGACATCCTGTTAGATCCTGGAGATTCTGCAATCAATAGACTAGTATCATTCCTGCCCTCATGGAGTGTCAGTTCTTTAAGGAATACAAACATTAAAAAAATACAACGGGAAAGGGAAATATTAAAGTTTTAAAAGGTTTTGTATTATTCAGGACTTTATAAAAGTTGATGATATTGAAAAAGAAACCTTTTAACCATAAAAATTATTACTACCAACCTGTAGCCGTTAAGGCATGTGATTAGATGTGATACACTATCACTCTAACCTACATAGCACTAATTAATCAGTCTGGTAGAAAACAAAAACAGGCCAGTAAAATCAATATGGAACTTGCTCAAACTTTTGATATCATGTAGACACAGCTTCAGTTTTTAGAAGTCCTTTGCGGTCTGCACAACTATCTTTATCTACCCTTAAACTTTGGGCTGGCTCCAAATCATTGTATTCACATTTTTCTGGGCTGAACCTACTTACATTATGACTATGTGTGTGTACCTCCTGCAGCCTATGATGCCTTTCTTTATCTCATTGTGGTTTTGTCTCCCTGCCCTCACATTCCTTCTTCTGTGTTATGAGATGGTATGTGGGCAAAAACCTCCTTTCTTGCATGCTTGCTTTCTCATGTAACCTGGTTGATTTCAAAGAGTATCTTCTGAGCACCTGCTGTGTCCCTGTCACTGAAAGAGCCACTGCCAATGGGTTTTATTTTCTCCTGGGATATTATCTTGCCATAATAATGGATGCTGCATGCAAATAATACTTAAAAAAAGATTTAATTTATTTATTTGACAGAGCTCAGGGAGAGGGAGAAGCAGGCTCTCTACTGAGCAGGGAGCCTGATGTTAGGCTCCATCCCAGAACCCGGGGATCATGACCTGAGCCAAAGGCAGATGCCCAACTGACTGAGCCACCCAGGGACCCCATTATAGTCTTAATAAAGGTAGAGTTACAGTCGGTTAAATTTAGCAAACATATATTTTATGTATCACAGTTATTGCTAATCCCAGGTGGTTAATTCACATAAATAGTGCCCTTTAAAACAAACACTGTGTATTAGGACAGGCTAGGTTATGTGCAGTAACAAAAAACACCAAACTTTCTGTGACTCTGCACAGCAAATGTCTATCTCTCATGCATGGTACGTAACCCATGTGGCCAAGCTTGGTTTATGATAATCACTCAGAGACCCAGGTGGATAGTTTCTGCCTTCCTGTAAGCTGCTGTCTCGCAAGAGCCTTCAGGTTATAGTAGGGTAGAGAAGAGAACAAAGAGAATCATGCATAAGCTCTTCTGTGAGGTGACCCTCATCACTTTACTCCTGTTTTCTTGGTTAGAGCCTCTTACATGTTTGTCTAACTCTAATGGGGCAAAGATGTGCAATCCTCCCATGCTTCCAGAAGGACTGAAGGACCAGCAATATTAGTGAGTAGTACCCATCAGATCCTCTGAGACAAATCAACTTGCCCATTTGAGAGCCATGTGCCTCAAAATGCCACGTGTTTACAGCAGACATCTGAAGTGAACTAAGCCACAACAGTTAATGATTCTCGGATTGTTCGTCACATAGCAATTTTCTGTCAACATCAGTACCTAAGACATTGCCATTTCATAAACAATACTGAGATGAATTCTCAGATATGGAGAATATAGTTCTCCAGAAACTTTAAAGAGAAGTGACAGCTTCATGACACTGACCAGATTTCCCCACAACAACCAGGGAACATCTCCTCTTCTGCTAACTTATTTCAAGAGGCTTCAACAGTCTTGGTTGACTGGCTGATTGTATTCCAGGAGAAAGTCCATGATGTTGAATTATTTGGGCTCTCTTGAATTTTGCACTGGTAGTGTTCCCATAAACCTGGAATGTTAAAAAGGACTAATTATCATTTCTAGGGAGATTGTTTTTCTGAAAGTTGGCATGTGGCTTACTTAGAGTTATAGGTAATTTTAAATGCTTTATGCATCTCATGATCTGTTGCTACTGCTGAAAGATGGAAAGCCAGTAATGAATCTAAAATAAAATGCTTCAACTCACCAATAATAACTTAAAACTGAAATGTAATCATGTGCATTAAGAATCACAAATTTGGAGCACCTGGTGCCTAAGTCGGCTGAGGTTTCAGCTCAGGTCCTGATCTCAGGGTCGTGGGATTGATCTCTGCCTCAGGCTCTGTACTCGGCAGTGGTGAGTCTGCTTGAGGATTCTCTTTCCCTCTCCCTCTGCCCCTCCCCCCCAAATAAATAAATAAACCTTAAAAAAAAATTCAAGTCCTTCATACATGCTGGTACAGAACGCAAAGATGTTAAAGCCACTGTGCAAAATATTAGCAGGGTTTTTTAAAATCAAATCATTGTGGGGCACCAGGGTAGCTCAGTCAGTTAAGCATCTGACTCGTGATTTCAGCTCAGGTCATGATCTCAAGGTCTTGAGACTGAGCTCTGAGTCTGGCTCCACGCTCACCAGGGAGTCTGTTTGAAAGTCTTTCTTCCTTTCCCTCTCCTTCTGCCCCACCCCATACTTGCATTGACTATCTCTCTCAAATAAATAAATCTTAAAAAGGAAAATAAAGAGTGACAAAATTTGGGAATACAAAAGTATGTAGACCATTTTTCCAAAAGGATCCTGCCATTTTTATTGTTCTCATCATTCCGAGCAGGTGTATTTGCTCTGTCTTTAACTTCTGTCATTTGCATCAGTTTGGGTTATAGACTTGTCAGTTTCACACACCATGATGTAAACACCTTTGCTAGTGATAACCACTGTGGCCTTTTTATAATGATTATAAAATGATAAGACTGATACTTTGCACCATGTACTTTTCTTCTAATCAGCCCAAAGCTTATGACACAATCAATATGAAAGCTTTTATATTGCTGTCGCAGGCTTTCATTGACATTCTAACACAAGCAGCTGTCATAAACCAGCCAAAGAAGAATGAGGCCATTATGTTGGTCTTATTGATTTAAACTAAGTGAAAGTGGCCCATATGTCTCTAAGTCCTTTTAGCACAACTTTCAGTTATGACTTAAAACTGTTTATTGGGAAGAAAGATACGAGTGCTAATTTCTCCTTTCATGTGTTTAAAACATAACGTTCCTGCTCTTATTATAGAATTATGCAACCACTGAACACCTCTCAGAATGATGAGTTCTCGTAGAGGGTTTTTTTCTAGGAATTATAATGCTCTGAATTAAGTGTTCTTATGAGAAGCTAGCCACCCTGCACACAGCTATGATGTTAACTGGTCTGACTAGAGGTTCCATTGATTGTCTTAATCTCACAGCCTCACTTTCTAAGTGAAAAACCTGGATTTCCTAATCTACCTATTTCCCTTTATTCAGTTTATTTAACTGGCTTGAGGATATTAATTCACCTGGGTGTTGAGATTGTATGTCTTAATATGAATTCTCTCTATGCAAAGCCTAGACAAGGACTTGGATGCAGGGCATTTACTTAGGGGTAACCTCAAAAAGAGGAGTGAGGGAGCAAGGTGATGAAAACAGGGAAGGAAGGAAAAGAAGCAACATAAAAATGTATTTGGTGCAATTTAGCCAGACATCTAAGGAGAATGCAGAATGTGTTTCACCATGATTTCAGTTGAAGCAAGGCAGTCTGAGGACACTTACTAACTTATTTGGGGTATTACTATCGAGTGAGTCCCTCAACTGAGCAGGAACTGTGGCTTTGGAGAGGGTCTCCATAGAAAGTGGAGAGACACAGGGGAAGGCTTTGATGTCAGTATGAAGCTAAGGCTGCATAACAGCAGGCCCTGCACCTATGGCTAAAATCAGAGGCAGGCTGAAGGATGGGACATGAGGCAACAGAAGTATATTCTACACTACAAATTTGGTAATAATATTAAATATTTAAAGTTAATTTCTAATATCTTCTTATAAAGCATATAGCATAGTGGCATCCCAAACTGAAAGCTTTTTTTTGAAAAATGTACAGTTCAAGACACCTGCATGGCTCAGGTCATGACGCCAGGGTCCTGGGATCAAGCCCCACATTGGGCTCCTTGCTCAGTGGGGAACCTGCTTCTCCCTCTCCCTCTGCCATTTCCCCTGTTTGTGCTTGCTCATGCTCTTGCTCTCTCTGACAAATAAATAAATACAATCTTAAAAAAGAAAAAAGAAAAAAAAAAAAACAGTGGAAAGAAACTTTGTGACAGGTTACCCAGGAATTAAGATTTAGGTCTTAGAAACTTTAGATACAGTATGTTATTATAATCAAGGAAACTGTGTAAACCCTTTCTTTCTATCATGCCTCCCCTTTAAAAATGGATTTTGATACCCTTAAGACATTATCGAGGACAATGACCTTTGCTGGTCTCAAGGACACACTGCACCTGTGCCTAGCCTGTGAGATGTTCTGCGTACACACTGTGGGCGAAGAATCCTCCACCTGGCAATATCCCCAGGTGGCCAAAGACATCACAGAGACACACCTGGCCGAGACTAGTTAGTGTACTGTATCACCTCACTATAGATCTGCAAAACTTTATTTTTTTTTGCTCCGTAAAATTGATAGAAATTATCTCAATATTTGTAGTTCACTTATGTATTTGTACAAACATATACAATATATACTATTACAAATATTTGCATTTATGGGCTATTGTGTCTGGCTCATGAATATCTTTTAAGGTCCCCAGGGCAGGGATTATATTTCTTTTACTTATATATCTCCCAACACTCAGCCATTAAAAGCTGAATAAATACTGTGGAATACAAAATTGTTATCCATCAAGTGTCACGGAGGAGAGAAAAAGACCAGAAGTATTATTGATGACTCACTGTTCTGGGAATTATACTAGGTACTTCATACAGATTTTCTCATGTAATTCTCACAATAACCCTGAGATAGGTACTAGTATTAACCCTGTATACAAATGGGAAAACTGTAATTAAGAAAAATGTAGGGGCGCCGGGGTGGCTCAGTGGGTTAAAGCCTCTGCCTTCGGCCCGGGTCATGATCCCAGGGTCCTGGGATCGAGCCCCGCATCGGGCTCTCTGCTCAGCGGGGAGCCTGCTTCCTCCTCTCTCTCTGCCTGCCTCTCTGCCTGCTTGTGATTTCTCTCTGTCAAATAAATAAAATATTAAAAAAAAAAGAAAAAAGAAAAATGTAATACCTAGACCAAAGTCATAAAGTCCATTAGTTATGGACTGGGGGGTTAAGTTTCTATTTATTTATTTATTTATTTATTTATTTATTTATTTATTTATTCATGAGAAGCAGAGGCAGAGGGAGAAGGAGGCTCCCTCCCGAGCAAGAAGCCTGATGTAGGACTTGATTCCAGGACCCTGGGACCTGGAGAAGGAGAAGGAGAAGGCTCAGCAGAAGGCTTAACGACGGAGCCACCAAGGCACCCCTGGACTGGGGTTTAAACGGAGGCTTCTAGACCAGTGGCTTCTGCAAGATACCCTTATAATATTTTCCTGCTTCAGAGAAGGCTCGAGTGGAGGCAATGATATTTAAAATTGGCGAAACGGTTGTCTGATGTCACAGAGTGTCCTTCCTGAATTCGTACACTTCTGGCCTTTAGTGCTCTCTCTTCTACCTGTACCTTCTCTACTTTCTCCTAAGACTGCACTCATCCTCAGGGTTTGCCGTTCCCCCAGCCACCAGCATCTCACTTGACCAGTAGATCAATGCAGGCCCCGGGGCCAAAACACTTTGAGGTTTTTGCACTAACTTTACAGTTCATCCAAATTCTCAGTGTTCTTTTGTCCATTTTTGGATTAATTTCTTTCCTTTGTCAGGTTAGCACCATTATCTCTTATTATCCTCAGAAGGGAGTACTGCTTAATATAATAACAGCAGAAACGCTCGGACAGCAGGGCCAAAACGCTCTGATGGCTATTGTGGTAACTGTGGCTTTTCTTCTGAAGCTGGATCAATCAGCCCTTAGGAGTTCGGACTCAGTCATGCAGCCTGAGTTCAATTCCTGGCCCTGTTCTGTGACCTTGGGCAAGGTATTTAAACTTTTCTGGGCCTCATTTATCTCATCTGTGTAATGGGGATCATAATAGTATCTATCTGACAGGGCTGAGAGTTGAATTAGTAATGACATACAAAACTTAGAACACAGTGCCTTATAGATAATGAGCTCGATATAAGGATCTGATCAAGTAATACAATCCCATCCAGGAATATAAATGTTGGATATTCCATGGATCCAAGTTGTTAATACCATGCCTGAATGTCTGAACAAAGAGAACCTGAACATTAGGCAATAGGTAAAAAATGCTAGTTATAAAAAAATTAAAAATATTCACAAGTACCCTACTCAGAAAGAGGCTCCTGGACGATAAATTGTCTTCAGTATTGCTCTGAAATGTCTCTTGACTTTATTTTCCCTCTGTCCTTTCCTCATTTCTCCCTCTCTCCCTCCTTCCTTCCCTCTCTTTCTAGCTGTAGACTTACTGCATAAACATCATATCTAGAGTTAATTCTTTGATAGGGTTTCCTGGGAAGTGGCTGAAGACAAAGGCCACATTAACATCCAGGGAGTGAGAACCTAGCAGTCCATTTCAGGCACTGTCTTGGTCCCTTGGAAACTCCTTGCCTCGGTAGAGCAGCACTTGTCCTCTGTTCTTATCTTTTTTCCTTTAACATTGACTGCCGTCCCTGCCTGCAAAAAGAGCACCTTGAAAAGATTAATTATTAATTTCAAGAAAAGTTACTTCAAACACTTCAAAAGTCAACGTAGGCGAGGGAAAGCCCCAATAACTGGTCGTATAGTCACACTTGACATTGGCTTCATCATTTTATTTATTCTTTTTCTCTGTCTTGAAAAACAAAAGGTCAATTCTGTTTTATGGCGTCTGAGACATAAATGCATATGAGGTTAGGGTGTGCTGGTGTTCAAATATTTATTGGTTAAATCTGACACTTATATTTATAGTCTTATCTCCAAAGACCTGTGATGTGTATATTATTAAATGGAATCTATATTGAGAAGTTGTGCTCTCAGAATATATAATATGCCTGTTTAGTTCTTTGCACATACCTGTTTTAAGCTAAAGAATTTCAGTGGCTTTTGGATATTCAGCTTTTTTTTTTTTAAATGTCTGTGGAATTGAGTATACAATAATCACTCTGATTGACAGCATTGGCATCTGACAGACAAGATTCTCTAGTACTGACTCTGGGACTGAGGAGTTCCAACACAAAGTACCAAGCCTGTCAGAAATTATGTTTTCCATTTTTTTAAACAAAGTATCAGGTTACTTTGGCCCATGCACTCCTTCAAGTAGTTATTTAAATGACTCGAAGATTATCAGTTATCAAATATTTATAGTTTGGGTATTTGGGATCTTTTCAAGCTCCAATTTAGCACATTAGACAAATATTTTCAGTGCCTAAAATTTGCAAGATCCAGACCTAGTCTCTGTCAAGATAAAGCAAGTGACAGACAAGGGCTAACATTTACTGTGCTTCCCTTGACCAGGGCACTGTTCTAAGTACATTCTGGGCATTAATTCATTTAATTTCCCCCACAACCTATGAGAAGTTGGTATTGTATCTCCCAGAGGAAAATAATTTGTTAAAAGTCACACATCTAATACAAGGTGAAACCAGGATTTGAGCTTTATTCATATTTTACTTTGGCCCTTGAGGACTTGTCAGTAAATGGAAGAAAGAGAGGGAATAGAATAAAATATATAAATAATCATAGAGCAACCTGTAAGATAATGGAAGTAAAAGTGTTACAGAGTTGGGGAAAAAAATGAGAATTACACCCATTTTCATCAAAACTGAAAAGTCTTAAAGAAAGTGGCATATTGATTGATATATGAGGGGTAATTTATATTGAAAGAATTGGAGCTGGTTCAAGGCATTCTCAGTAGAAAGAAAAGTAAGAGCAGAGGCACAAGGGGAAGGATATGAGCGCACTGTGGGATGAGCAAGTAGCTCAGTTTGGTAAGGTTTTAGATAAAGAAAAAGCAGTCGTGGTAGGTGACACCAGAGAGGTCAAATGAGGTTTGAAAATGCTGAAGAATGACCAGTTGATGTATGGCAATGTCAAATCACTATATTGCACCCCTGAAGCTAATATCACACTATATGTTAACTCATTGGAGTTAAAATAAAAAGTTAAAGCAAGTGTTGAAGAATATTAAATGCTAGGTCAAAGAGTTAGAACTCAGCAATAGAGAAGTTTTAGGATTTTTGAATGGGTAAAATGATTAAAGCACTGCTGGGGGAAAATTACCTGGCACTGGAATTTTATGATCTTTTCCAGTGATCCCGCTGCTAGTTTCAAACTATGCAAGAAGACATATCTATATTAAGAAGAGGAAATAAGGAAAGAAAAAGTGGAGGTGAGATGTACTTTTCGTAGGAGCCAGTCACTGTACTAGTATCAGGTGAAATCTAAGTGAGTGGTTCTCAGGGAGGACTGGACAGAGGAGAGCTCGTGGCCATTGATCACTGGTCCCACTCACTGCCACACTTGAGAATCACATGAAGCACTTCCTGTATCCCAACACGCGGGCACATCCCAGACAAATTATATCAGTGTTTCTGAGATTCCAATTCACATGTCAGAATCTTTAAAGTTTCCAGAGAGATTTGATTGTGTTGCCAAGATTCAGAACTACTGCTCTAGTAAGTCAAGGGATGAGGGTTTAACCTTCAGGGCTGACAGTGAAAATGGAAAAGAAGAAAGGAATCTGCAAAATAGTTTGCAAGGGAAATCAATATTTCTTTTGAAAGCAATGGAAAAATTGTTCCCCAGCTCCGTGCCTTCAATTAAAATAAACGTATAAATAAACAAACAAATAAACCTTCCACATGTGATAAATACCCTTGGAAAATTTGACGAGCTTAATCAAAACATAGAGCTCCATTGATACCAAAGCAAAAAGTTGTCCAGGGTGAGTTACTTAGTAATAACCTTAGAGTGATTAGCTCCTCTCCTATCTCCTTAATAGGGAATTTAGGAGTATCAAATGCAATAATACAGAATAGAGAATTCAGATGAAAAGCCAGAACTATATGTATGTAAGCCATTACTTTAAGCAGAATCAAGTATAGTAGCTTCACATTAAAATTCTCATTCCCGGGGCGCCTGGGTGGCTCAGTGGTTTAAGCCGCTGCCTTCAGCTCAGGTCATGATCTCAGGGTCCTGGGATCGAGTCCCGCATGGGGCTCTCTGCTCGGCAGGGAGCCTGCTTCCCTCTCACTCTCTCTGCCTGCCTCTCTGCCTACTTGTGATCTCTCTCTGTCAAATAAATCAATTAAAAAAAAATCATAAAAAAAAAATTCTCATTCCCACTCAACCTGGGATAATAAACTAATTTTGTGATTCCAGTTGTTTCTGGAACTTCAGTAAGTTGAGCCCCAAATTCTAAGTCCATTCGTTGTGCTCATTGCTCTAATAGAGTTGTTTTGCTATCTCACATTCTTTACTTTTTTAAAATTTGATTTATTATTATTTTTTTAAATTTGAGTACAGTTGACCCACAATGTTACATTAGTTGCAGGTGTAGGACGTAGTGATTCAACTTCTCAACATATAAAAGCTAAGCTATGCTTGCCGCAGGTGATGCTACCATTTGCTACCTCACTTTAAATAACAGCGGCCCCCAAAGCTACAGTTTTGAGAACAGCTTATGGATTCAGCTATGGGTTACCTTTGACTGAATGAGTAGCTGGATGCCGGCAGCCAAAGGGTTGGTCCCTACCGTCTTTGTGAACTTTCCCTGTGTTTTACAAGGTAATATTCAAACTGATTGCAGCAACAAGCAAGTATAGTTACTCTACCCTTTGACTACTGACCGCTATTACTCTTAGAAGTTATTTTCAAATAAATTCCAACATGCTACCAAACTTTAATTAATCAAGTTTCTGTTATATTTTTACCAGTATATAAGGAAAAGAGATTAGAGGAACAAAATGAGTTTGAGCCACTCCCTCTAAAAATGCAATGGAAAGGTGATTCGCCTCACACCATTACCCTTCGAAATTCTATCCAGTCTCAAAATTATGAATATCAATTACTTTATCCAGTATTTGATGCCCCCAAATGGTTTACAATCACATTTAGTTAATCCTCATAAAATCTCACTGAGGTATGCTAGAGTTACTATTCTTATTTCATAGCTAGAGGAATCAAGGTTCAGAAACGCTAAAGAACTTCTAAGTGATTGAGCAAGCCAGTTGCAAAGTGAGATTGAAGGAATATGTAGCCACTTTCCCTTCTGCAGCTCACTGCGTTCCTAAGAAATTTTCATGTTAAAGTATTCTACAGGACAAGTTTTCTTTCCTGTAAATCCAGGGCCTCACCGGGCCAAAAATCTTTATATTTGGTAATAGGTCCTCTAAGTAATCAAAGACAGAATTTTTGAAAGGTTACTTGAGTTCTCCGCAATTCAAGTATCTTTGTAAAAAGTACTGATCCAGAAAACTGAGAAACTAGGTCTAAGATAATTCCCGAATCATACACTGCTTCACATTGTTGAAGTGGTGAGAAGCAGAACACCAGATGACGGGTCCCCGCCAAGGAAAAATTTATAGATGTGTGTAATGAAGTCAGTTTTCCCAGTTTTGCCCTATTTTCCTGCTTCTTTCTTCCCAGCTCTATCAGTATTTAACCAACACAATTTATTTATTCAACATGCTGTTACTGGGAGCCTATTATGGGTCAGACACTTCATAAAATACTGGAAATATACAAGGATGAATAATAAATACAGGATCCCAGCCCTGTGGTTCACAGCTTAGTAGGGGAGATAGATACATAAACAAATAGCTCAGGCTACAATGTGTTACTCACTGGGGCTGAGTTGGAAGTGAAGTGGGTTCAGAACACAAAGGAAACACCAATTAACTGCCTGAAGAAAGGAGGCACAGCCTGCAGGAGAAGCCCCTTCTCAGCCAGGTCTTCCGCGAGTGTGTAAGAGTCTGCCAAGAGGAGGAAATAGCGCATTCAAGGAGGAAGAAGGGGAGATTCTTGCTAAGGACTCTTAATTACGTTCTAACAAGATTCTAAATCACAGCTAGAAAGAGCCAGTAGTGTTTTCCTGAGCTGAGACCTTCTCTGCAGGGGGCTCCAAATCAGAACACGTCTTCAGCAGCGCATTATACTTTCTCAGATTCGCACGTGGCAAGGGACCATGGGAGACATCGTATGATGAAAAGACGGATGGTTTCAAAGTTGGAAATCTCAAACTCAAGGTCATGAATTGGGGGAATAAGAAAGGAGAGAAGAGAGAGCCCAAAGAGAGGACATAGAAGGAAGAAAAGAGAGACAAGGAGGGATTGGCATGCGTATTTACGAAATTGTTCTCTTGGAAAGGAGCACATTTGGACAGGGCTTTATGAGGTTATTGTGTCAGATGGATTAATGACGGTGAAAATGCTTCGTAAAATGAAGAAGCTATACAGATAAGTGCCATTATCCCTGGGAGCAGGCTTCAGCCTGTAATGGAGATGGGGCTCAATCTCGGGTCCAAATGCAGCTGTGCTCCAAGCCTGCCATCTCGGAAGAGAAGACGAGATGAGAAGAGTTCTGGGAAGAGCTAAAAGAGCCGCTGTGCGAGCGGGGTGTGACCTCCCTGCGCTCTGTTGCATTGCAAAGGGAATTTCCTGTGCCAGCTCAGCCATAGCCTGCCTCTCCTACAGGATATCAAGCTCCAAGTTTACAGTTCCTATCAGGGAGTCTCTTTGTTTGAACAAAGCCTCATTTGTTAGGAAGTGTCACAGATCAGCGTGTATCAGATGCAAGATTGAATGTCCCTCAAGCACAAAGACATGCAAAGCTATGCCAGGATACCAGCAATGGGGCTTTTCACCATGAGAAAACAGATGGTCAGAGTGAAAAAGGCCAGCCTTTATGCAAAAGAAATTCTTCCAACTCACCCCCACCCGTTCCCCACTTCCCTTTCCTCCCCCTCCCCCCACTCTCCTTTCACTGCCTTGCCCTGACAGGGACACATTCGATATGCTGCAACATCATCTGATGTTTGTGTCCTTTTAATTAAACCAAGGGATCTGGAATAGGGACGCCCTTGTCTATGCAGAGAAATGATTTCAAAAAGAAGATAATAGAACCTCTTTTTCTTCAGGCTTGCAAGGGCCTTGTGTGTAATTTGTCCTTTGCAAGAGCAATCAAAGATAACCGGTGCGCAATTGATTACGGGCTTTGTGTCCTTTTAATTACTTGTTTCTACACACTGGTTGAGTTTCATGCTGAAAGCAGATCTGTCTGAGTCCTCTCTGAGCTGTAGTGCTTTCTTTTGCTTACAAGGTTGAATAATAAAGCTATTAGTAAACCACTGCCACATAGAACAATCCTATCAGGCTGAGATAGATCCCGAATCTTGCCTTTCTTTATTCTTCCAATAGGCTATTAGATGGTTTTATGGAAAACAAGGTTAAAGAACACTATATCATTGCTTAGCTATACAAAAATAGTCTACAATTTCAGGAGAGTAAAGTCTCCTTATTTCCAAAGTAGAGTTTTCAAGGACAGAGGATTAGAATTTACATAGCAAGTTTTCAGTTTTCTGGTTTTTTTTTAATTGGCAAAGATAGGAATACATTTTTTTTCCTCTCTTTTTCCTGAACACTAATCTACTGACTGGTATTATAACTGAATTACTTTGAAAAACCATAGGAAAAAAACTAACAAGTTAGCACAATAATACCTAGATCAGAGCTTTTATTTTTGTATTCCATGTACTGAAAATGCTGTCAAATCAGTAAATGCCAGATGACAATATAGGAACAATTTTGTTCTTATTTTAAGCTCTACCTAAAAGCAGAGACAGTAAGAGAGGAGATTGCTAATGATAGAACACTGACTAAATCTCTATGCCACTCTTTACTTACCTGTACTGACTTATGCCCTAGAGAGAAAGAGCAGCTAATGGTTGTAACCACATCAAATTTCAACATGCAGACTCTGAGACTACAGCTGCTGCAATAGGAAGGGAATGGAAAGGTTGACCAAGTGTACGATGCCCAGGAAGCACACTAGGTCCCGAGCCCACCTCCTGCTTTATCAAATCTTCCACAGAGGCGAGCTCCTACAGAGGGTGAAACTACGGCAAAGTCTGGAAAACCTCTGAGTCTAGATTCCCACCCACCTGTCACACTCAGGTCCTTTATGCGTCCCTTCTGCCATGTCATTAGGTTCCTCCTCCTTCCCAGGTACACTCACTACCTTGCAAGCATGTCTCTGCCTAAGAAGTGCCCGTGTGTCCCTGGCAACATGGGGCATACAGACATTCACCTTCGAATTATGGTTCCTTCTGACAATGAGCATGGAGTCTAGGCAAGGAAATGAGCTTTGGACAAGTAAACTGGTCAATGAAAAATGAACTCTTTGGGTTCCAACTTAGAGGAGCAGGAATCAATATGCAAAAAGCAGACAGATGAGACCTCTTGGAGCATGGGGGATGTAAACTGTGCTGAAGCATAAATGGATATCAAGCAGACTGGGGAAGGCAAAGAGAAGAGAGCATTCCAGCATGTCTTCAGGGGGCAGTGATAAGTAAAGCAGGAGGACAAATAGAGAGAAGTGGAAAAATAGGAACAATGGATAAAATCAGATGGATCACAAAGAATTCTTATGTCTCAGACAGATTTTCTTTTTCCTCCTCCTCCTCCTTTTGCTCCTCCTCCTCCTTCTTCTCCTCCTCCTCCTCCTCCTCCTCCTCCTCCTCCTCCTCCTCCTCCTCCTCCTCCTCCTCCTCCTTCTTCTTCTTCTTCTTCTTCTTCTTCTTCTTCTTCTTCTTCTTCTTCTTCTTCTTCCTCTTCTTCTTCTTCTTCTTTCTTCTTCTTACAAATATTCATCCAGCACTCTGTGTGATGACTGTTGAACTAAGCACTGGAGATTGTCAAAGGAATAAGATATAGTCTCTACTCCCATGAAACCCATCATCAGATGGAACAAACAGAGCATATCAACCACCAAAATTTACCATGTATCTGTACGCCATTCTAGCAGATCTTCACAGTTACCTTAACAAAAGAGTCCTGTTCATTGGATATGTTTATCTTATACCAAATATAATGTGTTATCTTGCTGATAGCTGTAACATCTGTTCTATGTAATGTTCCTCCCTGTTTTTAGTTGATTATTATTTCATGAATCCTATTCCGTTTCTGTCTTCTTAGCTTTCTGTTTCCTTTTTCAGCATTTTGTCTTCGTTATCAGAGACTTTCCTTGAGCTCTTATTGGATCTCTCCTCTGATGTTTCACATTATCAGTTCTTCCGCAAGGCTCAGTTATTTCTTAAAACACTTAAAGATTTCTTAAAACAAAGATATATATGTATATAATTAAAAATACATTATATATGTGTGTGTGCATACACACGCACACACACGCGTGCGCGCACACACACGCACATATAGGATTCTTAGAATGCCAGAGTGCTGATGTGAAAACCATAGTAAACTGATCATTGGGGAGACATACCTAAGCATTATAAACACACAACTTAATGAAATATATGTCTAAGCACTTACTGTATTTATATGCTTCTATAATAAAGTTATAAGCTTCTACGGGAGTACAGAAGTAGAGGCAATGAACAAGTATATGGAGGTGAGTTTGATAAGGAGCTACCTCTTGGAGTAGCAAAATGAGTATCGTATGTAGTATAATCTAAAAACAGAGATCATAGATTCCCTATATTCTGCTCTCTCTCTTCCTTTGCTGAAACCTATTTTAAATTATTTAGAAAAGGAGTATTTCTTGTTTCCTTCTCTTACAAAAGCCCGCCCAGCAGAATGTGCATTGTCGGTGGGCTCTGATGCAAATCGCTTCTCAGCAGAAGCCACTCTGCCATTATATTCTAATTTGCAGCCAAGCTGGCTTTCAGCTGGTGCCTTGTCCTTGGGCTATCGTTCACTGTCAGGGCCTCTCCAGGGCACACCAGCTGTTATCTTAACAACAAGAAGGAAGCAGTCATATGTCACTGATTCCCAAGAAAAGCCTGCCTGGCTGCCATGATTCTGCCTGGGTTCCAGGACCGATAATTGTGTGGCTAGGATCAGAGCTGCCCTTGGGCAAACTTGTGATGTACGTAATATTTTTCTTAATTAATATCCATTTTTCTTTGGTCCCGACCTTCCCCAGGCCTCAGGCCAGACTCTGCAATTCCAGAACTTCTTTAGGATGCTCTCTCTGGATAAAAATTCAATCTCTATAGTAGTGCTTTTCAGTTGACATGCTAATATTGATCCCCACAATAAACATCCCATGTGTGCATACACACATGCACAAACACACACAAATGCAAACTTTTGCACACAATTGCAGGTAATTTATAAAATTCTCTCTGAGACCAGCCTAGGATAAGAACCCCTGCCCTGACCTTTTTCTCTTTTTTCTGTCTCCATCCTTTCTCCCATTCTTTCGCACTTCATTCTTTCATAAGAGAAAAGTTCTAATCTAATTCATAAGAAAGTGTTCAAAATTATTTTGATACGTATTTTTATATGTATTTACTTTTTTGATAAAAACAAACAAACAATAAAACAACTGATTGTGGAGCTGGTTAAAACCAAACTCCAGCTAAAAGGAACCGTGGATGGCCTCTTCCTGCAGCCTCTGTTCACACAGCTACTGTTGAGACAACTGCACTAACCGTGTTTGGTGAAACTTTGGATATGACTCATACGGAATTCTGGAGAGAAATTCCTTATTTTTCTTCTGAGGGTAATTAAATATTAAGTTGGAGAAACTAGTGGTTAAAATCCCCTTCCCTTTGAATTCAGAACGATGGAGATCCAGTTTGCACAGCTGCCTGCTGCCTATGTTTTCGAGAAGTGCCATCTGTTTTAGTACACAGCTGCATACAGGGCTTGGGTGCCATGGGCAGGATTCTCAGAGTTTACTTGGTATCGTCACTTCTGGGGGTTTTCAAAACGGCACTGGCCTTCTCCAGGAAAGGAAAAACAAAAACAAAAACTAGAAAGGTTAGTGAGAGTACATCACTAACGAGGTAAATAAATGTGCAAAAGGAGTGAGAGCTAAAGGAAGACTTTTAAAAAACGTAATTCCATTTGCGATCTGCTTCCAGCATACCAAAAAGTAAGACAGCTGATTAATTCTACCTAATAAGATATTTTCAATGATCTTATCGCTTCTATATTAAAAAAAGAATTGAAAAAACGAGCCATTGCATGGAGTGACACCTTTGCCAAACTTGACTCTTGGAAAATAACCAAGCTAGAAAAACCTTCTGAGGCACTAAAACCAAATAATTTCACTCCATGCGGGAGGATCGGGCCATATTGGTACTGTGTGCTAAAGAGAAAAGATGAGAACATGACATATGCTGCTACATCCCCCTTGGTGCCTGTTTTAAGCATTGCTAATTGGTTATGGCATATTTTTATTTTATTTTTAATATTTATTTTTTATTAACTTATAATGTAATATTTGCTTCAGAAGTACAGGTCTGTAAATCATCAGTCTTATGCAATTCACAGCACTCACTATATCACATACCCTCCCCAAAGTCCATAACCTAGACACACCCCCACACCCCCACACTCCCAGTAACGCCCAGTTCATTACCTGAGATTAAGAGTCTCTTATGGTTTGTCTCCCACCCCAGTCCCATCTCGTTTCATTTTTTTTCCCCTCCTTTCCTCCCACGACCCCTGCCCTGCCTCTCAAATTCCTCTTATCAGGGAGATCAAATGATAATTCTCTGATTGACTTATTTCACTTAGCATAATACCCTCTAGTTCCATCCATGTCATTGCAAATTGCAAGTTTCAGTTTTTTGATGGCTGCATGGTATTCCATTGTATCTATATACCACATCTTCTTTACCATTCATATGTTGATGGACATCTAGGCTCTTTCCATATTTTGGCTATTGTGGACGTTGCTGCTATAAACATTCAGGTACATATGCCCCCTTCAGATCACTACATTTGCATCTTTGGGGTAAATACCCAGTAATGCAATTCTGGGTCATAGGGTGGCTCTATTTTCAACTTTTTGAGGACCTCCATGCTGTTTTCCAGAGTGGCTGCACCAGCTTGCATTCCCACCAACAGTGTAGGAGGTTTCCCTGTCTCTACATCCTCGCCAACATCTGTCATTTCCTAACTGGTTAATTTTAGCCATTCTGATTGGTGTGAGGTGATATCTCACTGTGGTTTTGATTTGTATTTCCCTGATGCTGAGTGATGTGGAGCACTTTTTCATGTGTCTGTTGGCCATTTGGATGTCTTTGCAGAAATGTCTGTTCATGTCTTCTGCCCACTTCTTGATTGGATTCTTTGTTCTTTGGGTGTTGAGTTTGAGAAGTTCTTTATAGGTTTTGGATACTAGCCCTTTATCTGATATGTCCTTTGCAAATATCTTCTCCAATTCTGTCAGTTGTCTTTTGGTTTGGTTGACTGTTTCCTTTGTTATGCAAAAGCTCTTATCTTGATGAAGTCCCAGTAGTTCATTTTTGCTCTTGCTTCCCTTGCCTTTAGCAATGTTCCTAGGAAGAAGTTGCTGCAGCTGAGGTGAAAGAGGTTGTTGTCTGTGTTCTCCTCAAGGATTTGGATGGATTCCTGTCTCACATTGAGGTCTTTCATCCCTTTGGAGTTTGTTTTTGTGTGTGGTGTAAGGAAATGGTCCAGTTTCATTCTTCTGCATGTGGCTGTCCAACTTTCCTGACACCATTTGTTGAAGAGACTGTCTTTTTTCAATTAGACATTCTATCCTGCTTTGTCAAAGATTAGTTGACCATAGAGTTGAGGGTCTATTTCTGGGCTCTCTCTTCTGTTCCATTGATCTACGTGTCTGTTTTTGTGCCAGTACTACACTGTCTTGATGATTATGGCTTTGAATAGAGGTTGAAGTCTGGAATTGTGATGCCACCAACTGTGGCTTTCTTTTCAAAACTCCTCTGGCGATTTGGGGTCTTTTCTGGTTCCATATAAATTTTAGGATTATTTGTTCCATTTCATTGAAAAACATTGATGGTATTTTGACAAGGGTTGCGTTTTATATGTAGATTGCTTTAGGTAGCATAGACATGTTCACAATATTTGTTCTTCCAATCCATGAGCATGGAATGTTTTTCCATTTCTTTGTGTCTTCCTCAGTTTCTTTCCTGAATATGTTATAATATTCTGAGTATGGATTCTTTACCTCTTTGGTTAGGTTTATTCCTAGGTTTCTTATGGTTTTGGGTGCAATTGTAAATGGGATTGACTCCTTAATTTCTCTTTCTTCTGTCTTCTTGTTGGTGTATAGAAGTGCACCCGATTTCTGTGCATTGATTTCCTATCCTGACACTATACTGAATTCCTGTATGAGTTCTAGCAGTTTTGGAGTGAAGTCTTCTGGGTTTTCCACATAAAGTGTCATATCATCTGCAGAGAGTGAGAGTTTGACTTCTTTGCCAATTCAGATGTCTTTTATTTCTTTTTGCTATCTGATTGCTGAAGCTAGGACTTTAGGTACTATATTGAATAGCAGTGGTGATAAAGGACATCCCTGCCATGTTCCTGACCTTAGGGGAAAAGCTTTCAGTTTTCCCACATTGAGGATGATATTTGCTGTGGGTTTTTCATAGATGGCTTTGATGGTATTGAGGTATGTACCCTCTATGCCTACACTGTGAAGAGTTTTGATCAAGGAAGGATGTCGTACTTTGTCAAATGCTTTTTCAGCATCTGTTGAGAATATCATATGGTTCTTGTCCTTCCTTTTATTAATGTATTGTATGATATTGATTGATTTGCAGATGTTGAACCAACCTTGCAGCCCAGGAATAAATCCCACTTGGTCTTAGTGGATAGTCCTTTGAATGTACTTTGGATCCTCTTGGCTAGTATTTTGGTGAGAATTTTTGCATCTGTGTTCATCAATGATATTGGTCTGTAATTTTCTTTTTTGATGGGGTCTTCCTCTGGTTTGGGGATCAAATTAATGCTGGCCTCATAAAATGAGTTTGGAAGTTTTCCTTCCATTTCTATTTTTTGGAACAGTTTCAGGACAATAGGTATTAATTCTTCTTTAAATGCTTGGTAGAATTCTGCTGGGAAGCTTTCTGGCCCTGGGCTCCTGTTTGTTGGGAGATTTGATGACTGCTTCCATCTCCTTACTGGTTATGGGTCTGTTCAGGTTTTCTATTTATTCTTCATTCAGTTTTAGTAGTTTATATGCCTCTGGGAATGCATCCATTTCTTCCAGATTGTCAAATTTGCTGGTGTATAATTGCTCATAATATGTTCTTATAATTGTTTGTATTTCTTTGGTGTTGGTTGTGATCATTCCTCTTTTATTCATGATTTGATTAATTTGGGTCCTTTCTCTTTTATTTTTGATAAGTCTGGCCAGGGGTTATCAATCTTATTAATTGTTTCAAAGAACCAGCTCCTAGTTTCATTAATCTGTTCTACTGTTCTTTTTGTTTCTGTTTCATTGATTTTTGCTCTTATCTTTATGATTTCTCTTCTCCTGCTGGGTTTAGGCTTTCTTTGCTCTTCTTTCTCCAGCTCCTTTAGGTGTAGGGTTAGGTTGTGTACTTGAGACCTTTCTTGTTTCTTGAGAAAGGCTTGTGTTGCTATATACTTTCCACTTAGGACTGCCTTTGCTATGTCCCAAAGATTTTGAACAGTTGTAGTTTCATTTTCACTTATTTCCATGATTTTTTTCAATTCTTCTTTAATTTCTTGGTTGACCCATTCATTCTTTAGTAGGATGCTCTTTAACCTCCCTGTATTTGAGTTTTTTCCAATTTTCCTCTTTTGATTGAGTTCTTAGCTTCAGAGCCTTGTGGTCTGAAAATATGCAAGGAATGATCCCAATTTTTTGGTACCAGATGATACCTGATTTTTGACCTGGGATGTGATCTATTCTGGAGAATGTTCCTTGTGCACTAGAGAAGAATGTGTATTCTGTTGCACTGGGATGGAATATTCTAAATATATCTGTGATCTGATCCAGTGGGTCATTTAAAGCCTTTATTCCTTGTTAATCTTTTGCTTAGATGATCTGTCCAGTTCAGCAAGATGGGTGTTAAAGTCCCCTCCTATCATTGTATTATTGTCAATGTATTTCTTTGATTTTGTTATTTATTGGTTTATATAATTGGCTGCTCCCATGTTAGGGATATTGATATTTAAAATTGTTAGATCTTCTTGTTGGACAGACCCTTTACATATGCTACAGTATCCTTCCTCATCTCTTATTATAGTCTTTGGCTTAAAATTTAATTTGTCTGATATAAGGATTGCCACCCAAGATTTCTTTTGATGTCCATTAGCATGGTAAATTGTTTTTCCACCCCTTCACTTAAGATCTGGTGGTGTCTTTGGAACTAAAATAAGTTTTTTCCAGACAACATATTGGTGGGTCTTGTTTTCTTATCCATTCTGATACCCTGTGTCTGATTGGGGCATTTAGCCCATTTACATTCAGAATAACTATTGAGAGATACGCATTTAGTGCCATTGCATTGCCTGTAAGGGGACTGTTACTGTATATTGTCTCTGTTCCTTTCTGGTCTACTACTTTTAGGCTCTCTCTTTGCTTAGAGGACCCCTTTAAATATTTCCTGTAGGGCTGGTTTGGTGTTTACAAATTCTTTTAGATTTTATTTATTCTGGAAGTTTTTTATCTCTCCTATTTTCAGTGACAGACTAGCTGGATATAGTATTCCTTATATATATCATTTCTCAGTTAGTGCTCTGAATATCAGGCTAGTCCTTTCTGGCTTGCCAGTTCTCCGTGGATAGGTCTGCTGCCAATCTAATATTTCTACCATTGTGACCTATTTTTATTGATTTTGAGGGGGGTTTTCTGTGCTTCCTGGATTTTGATACTTGTTCCCTTGTTCCCTTCATCAAATTAGGGTAATTCTCTGCTATAATTTGCTCCAATCTACTTCTGCCCCTCTCTCTCTTCTTCTTCTGGGATCCCAATTTTTCTAATATTATTTCATCTTATGGTATCAGTTATCTCTTGCATTCTCTTCTCATGGTCCAGTAGTTGTTTATGTCTCTTTTTCTCACCTTTATTCTCTATCATTTGGTCTTCTATATCACTAATTCTCTCTTCTGCCTCATTTATCCTAGCAGTAAGAGCCTCCATTTTTTATTGCACCCCATTAATAGCTTTTTAAATTTTCAACTTGGTTAATTTTTAGTTCTTTTATTTCTCCAGAAAGGGATTCTCTAGTATCTTCCATGCTTTTTTTGGACCCAGCTAGCACCTTGATAATCGTTATTCTGAACTCTAGATCTGACATCTTACTAATTTCTGTATTAATTAGGTCCCTAGCCATTGGTACTGCCCCTTGTTCTTTTATTTATTTATATATTTTTAAGGTGAGTTTTTCCACCTTGTCGTTTTATCCAGATAAGAATAGAGGAATGAGAGAACAAAATACTAAAAGGGTAGCAATGACCCCAGCAAAATATACACTAACTGAATCAGAAGAAACCTAAAACCCATGGGGGGGCAGGGAGAATAAAGGAAAGGAATATAGATAGATAGATAGATAGATAGATAGATAGATATGACTTGTGAATAGAACAGAGCCACACACTTGATTTGGGGTGTAATTTGGTCTGTTAGAAGAACTGCCTCCCAAAATTTTAAAGAAAGAAAAACTTTTATATATATATATATATATATATATATATATATATATATACACACACACACACACACACACACAAATAGGGGTAAACACAATGAATGTAAAGATGAAAATTTTAAAAGATTCTAAAAAAGGAAATAAGAGGTTGGTTGAAAAAAGGGGAAAAAAAGGAAAGAATGTGATCAGGCTGAAGAATAGAACAAAGTCATGTGCTAGATTTAGGGTATATTTTGATCTGTTAGAAGAAACTGTATCCCAAAATTTTAAAGAAAGAAAAACCTATATGTATACAAAAAATAAGGGTAAATACAATGAAGGGATAGAATATGACAATTACAATGAAAATTTAAAAAGATTTTTAAAAAGTTATTGATAAGATAAAATAGTTTAAAATGTTAAAATAGGAAAGAGGAAATTTTTTAAAAATAGAATAAAAAATGAAATTAAAAAAAATTTACCCTTGAAAGACCAAAGAATCGTGTGAGGGGGGAAGCCATGAATTCTATGTGTTGCATTCCCCTAGCTCTGGAGTTCCGCAGTTCTCATTGATTGGTGAACTTGGTCTTGGTTGGATGTTCTTGCTGATCTTGTGGGGGTGGAGCCTGTTGCAGTGATTCTCAAATGTCTTTGCCCAAGGCATTATTGCACCACCCTTGCCAGGGGCCAGGCTAAGTAATCTGCTTGGGTTCACTCTTGGGACCTTTTTTCCCTAAATGCTTTCTGTAGAGCTTTGGAGGATAGGAATGAAAATGGCAGCCTCCTAATCTCCAGCCCAGAGGAACCGAGAGCTTAGGGCCCCACTCCTCAGTGTGTGCTCAGAGAAAAGCAATCAATCCCTCCTGTCTCCCTGGTCTCTGACCACACTCTGGGCTCACCCAGCCTGTGACCGAGCATTTCTATCTCTGGCACACGGCCCCATCTGGAGTATCCAAACCCAGCAGATTCCTGCAGTGCACTCTTGTTCCACTCTTCCCAGAGGATGAAGGTGAGTCTCTCTGGATCTGCCACCTGTGGGGTCCCTGCTCGAAGAGCAGTGACCCGGCTGTGCATCAGATCACGGTTTAAGGTAACCCCAAGCTGAGAGCCCCCTTCACGATTCCATCATTACAGCCAGCTTCCCCACTGCAAAGTCAGCTCTGCCACAGACACCCCAGGTATTACTGTGACCCCATGGGTTCTGAGACCACACTGTCCCCAAGAGGGATCGAGCCCCCACTTAGCCTCTGGAGCAATGTCCCTCAGTGTAGCAGACTTTTAAAAAAGTTCCAGTTTTATGCTCTGCTGCTCAATGACTTGCCAGGAGCTGGCACCTCCCCCATGATCTCTCTTCCCTTTTGTTACCTCAGATTCACTTCTCTGCAAATCCCACCTTCCAGAAAGTGGTCACTTTTCTGTTAGAATTGCTGCTCTTCTTCTTTTTGATCTCCTGTTGTGTTTGTAGGTGTTCAGAATGGTTTTATAAGTATTTAGCTGAACTCCTAGGACCTGATGATATTAACTCTCCTACTCTCTGCCACCTTGCTCCTCCCTTGGTTATGGGATATTTTTGTACTTAGCCAAGATACAATCTCAGGATTCCTCTGAACACAATTGTACAGGCATTCTCTACCAAGTGTTTAAAAGTGTCTGATGAGATAAAGCTTGTTGGTATTTCTGTGCTAGGTCATTGATAGAGTTACTGGACCATTAGCTTGTGTTACATTGGGTAGAGGACAAGAATCCTCTGTAACTGCTTCTCCACATCATGGGGCTGTAGCTGGAGCAGGAGTCCTAAACCACAGTCTCTGGGTCAAAGCCGACTTGCCAACTGATTTTTGTAAATTAAGCCTTATTAGAATGATAACCACACCCAATTATTTACATATTGTGTATGACTGCTTTACCTACTTTGAATTACACAAATGAATAATTCAACAAGCTAGTTTAATTTTTTCACATTCATCCAAGAATGACACAGAGTTCAGAACTCTGGACTCTGGATCAAACTCCAAGAAGACCTATATCTTCTACAAAGAGATGATGCAACAACTTTGTATAATAGGAGGGAAAAAAATAGAACCTCTGATTGGCTTACAGATTCCAGCAGCATTTGGAGTCATGAAAGAACTAGAAATAGATATGAAATATGATGCAAAACCAGGGTTCTTTTCCCTTCTTGTTTCTCTTGCCTTCCCATCACCTCTTTCCCCAGCATAGGAATTCATATTTGGCTTTTACATAATCTGTGAGGCTTTTTCTAAAACAGAAAAGACTAATCCCTGGTGAGTTCTATGGTCAGACATCGAGTAAAACCTTAGCAACAGTCTAGCCCTGAGGTTCACCAATGCTCTGATAAAGAGGTGTGCCTGTTAAGGTGGTACCACATTGCAATTATAAATTTTTATATTTAGCAACTTACAAACATATATTTTTCTATATATTTATAATATATATATTAAACACATATATATACATATTTATGTCAGCTCTGATTAACTCTACGTAATTCTTTTCTTAGCATTGTGTTCTCAATTTACTGTTTTTAAAGGATCAAAAAAATGATTCCTTCAGGAGTTTTAAGACACAAAAAAGGGAAAAGGAAGTAGGAAACTAACCTTTCTTGAACACCTCCTCTGTGCTAAATACTGAGCTTTATGCTTTCCCATGCATAAAAATGAAGTTGTCTTCATTTATTCCTCATATCATCCTGTGACATAGAAGGATTCTTTTTTTTTTTTTTTTTTTTTTTTTTTTTTTTTAAGTTTCCTGACGTGGATGAACTCAGTGTACAACTCTGGTGACTGAATAATGGAAATTCACTCTCATTCTTAAAGAATGATTTCCACTGAGAGTGATCCCTACATTCCTGTGCAATGCCTTAGATTTCTTTTTTCCTGTTGTTCCAAAATTCTGATATCAGAAGAGAAGGAAATGGGAGTGGGAATGGAAAAGGAACAAGGGAATGGTCAAGAAAATGTTGGGAAATGAGGAAACAAAAATCTGCTAGTTCTCATCCTTGAAACACCATTAAAGCATATTCCCGAAAGATATTCCTATCCCTAGTGATGGAACCAAACAAAACGACACATGTGCCAGATATGAGCAGATGTGTTTGCCCCAATCCGTGTTGGGAGATAATAAAATCCTTTGACGGGAACTTCAAGGAATACAGTGTCAGCCTGGCATTATTTAATCTCGCTATACCTGGCAAGCATGGGACAGATTTCTGAGAGATTTTGCTGTGGCAAGAATAAAAGGATTCCAAACAGGAAATTCCTGCAGGGGCTCTGTAGCTGGGGCTATTGTAAAAACTGCAAAGTCAGCTTCGGCAACACAGCGTTGTAGAATGGCTAACTGCTCACTTAGTATGTCTGCTCCCTTGCCACAGTTCCAAAGCCACGATGAACTGGCCATGGAGGGCAATGTTGCTGGGAGTGGAAGAGTAGCTGGAGCTCTGTGCTTGGACAGCAGTCCACTGGAAGGGACAAGAGGTCAGCCAGGCTCTGCCTCTTTCAGAGGCATTTTCCAAGTGACTGGCAAACGCTCAGCATTTTCATCCCTGTTTAGCAAGGGAGGGGGATGAAGTGCAACCATATTCTGCTGAGTTTTAACAGCAGACAGACTTGGTGGATATCTTTCAGGTTTATTCAGCTTTATTCAGCACATTCTTCTGCCAGCTGAGTTTTAAAGCAACACTGTTTGGCAAAATCGACACAGATATCATGCAAATAATTTGACTGTTTCTGCTTCTTCCCACCATATTGGACCATCTGATGGTATAATGCAGAGCTTTCCTTTCCTTTTCTTTTCTTAATGCCAATCCAGATTTGGCCAATCCTGATTAGCAGTTAGACTGCTTTTTCTTTGGGATTTTTCCAAGTTCTCTTTCTTAAGCAGAAGTCACTAACCCCTAGTAACCAGTGCTTTCTCCATGCTGCATTTTCCAGCAGTTATAGGGAGTTGTTGAAGAGTGTGAAGTCTTCAAAATCTGCGGCAAGACTACTTGAACTCACGTTCTGGTCTGCCACTGGGTAATTTTGGACAAGATAACTAACTTACTATGTAAGCATCAGTTTACGCACCTATAAAATAGGAGGATTCCTGCCTTGCAGGGTTTTTTATGTAGTTCAATGTGCTGATGCAGTCAACACTTAGCAGATTGCCTCGAATGGACAAGAAAAGCTCTAAATTAAATCTTTATCTGTCTTTCTCTCTGTGCATATATGCCGCCATTGTCATCATTTGTTTTAATTGTTAAAAGTTTTATCATGGTCTTTTAAAAAAAAACCTTGTGGAAACTTCTTCCCCACCGCCACCCCCCGCCCCTGTATTAAAACAGTAGCCAGCTTTTTCTTTAGAGCTAAACAACATACCCCCAGTTCCTTTCCCTCTACCCATTAGCTTTGACTTCTCACCCATCTCTAATGGACTGTTTCCTGGCTCCCTGTGATTTCAGGAAAGGACTGTTATTCTTTCCTTCTATCTTGTAATGCAGTTTTCTTTCCTCTAAATCTAGCAGGAAGAAAAATGTAAGAAGAGAAAGTGCAGGTAGAGAGGTAGAGGAAGAAAGAAAGAAAAGAAAAGAAAAGAAAAATGGAGGAAGGAAGGAAGGGGGAAAAGAAAAGAGAGCTAGATGTATCTCACACTTGCCTAGCTGAAAGTTATATGAACTTTTCCTGGTGTCTCATTTTGGTAGATAAGATTATCCATCTAATTAATATGTAGGTCACTTGCATTAGGGGAAATAAAAGAAAAAAATTGTAATTCTTTTGTCTTCTGATCCTATTTTAGTTTACCTATGCATACTTTTATACTCAGTAATTGATAAACCTTAAATTGTTAGGTGATTTTAATAGAAAACTGGATACATTAAAAATAAAATAATAAATGAAAAGTTTATCCCTGTAAATATCACCACCACTTTCTTGAGACTTTCTGTATAAAGTGACTTAATACACAGCACTGCCTTCAGCTAGATGAGTTATTTACTTATTGGTATTAAATATCCCTGCAATTCTTGTTCATGAGAAAGAAAATGACTGCAAATCAAGATAAGTAAGGGGGGAAGAAAAGCAAAAAAGAAAGGAAAATAACTGATGTGCTGAACACATCAGTGTGAAATCCACATCTTCCTTTCAATGTACTCTGAATTAAGCAAGTGGTGCGTGACATGTACCCAAAGTTGGATCAGCAGCTGTACAGAAGTGCCCATCTGGTATGCAGGTGTTTGTACTGATATTCCTCAGCCAAACTTCCAGGGGGTAGCATTTTTGTGGAGCTAGCTTTACACTGATACAGGGAAAGACAAAAAGGGGGACCACCCACTTATAATGGTGCCACTTCTAGGTTGACCACATACCCTCAAAGAGGGCTTCTTAAATTTCACATGCATCCAAATCACTTCAGCAGCTTTATTTTTTTTAAAGATGTATTTATTTATTTTACAGAGAGACCAGGCTGATGTGAGTTGGGGGAGGGGCAGAGGGGGAGAGAGAGAGAGAGAGAGAATCTTAAGTAGACTCCCCACTGAGGGCAGAGCCTGATCCAGGGTTCCATCTCATGACCCTGAGATCATAAGCGGAGTAAATCAAGAATTGGATGCTTAACTGACTGAGTCACTCACATGCCTCTGAGCAGCTTTATAAAAAGACAGAACCTTCTGCCCTTCCCCAAGAGATTTACATTCAGCATGTACCTATGGTATGTTCCAGAAATCTGTTTTCAGCATACAGTCTAGGTTATTCTAATGTAAGTGTTCCTTAGTCTGAAGTTTGAGAAATATTACTCTAAAACATAGAATAAAATGCATAAAAGAACATTTAGAAATAAAAAACCACTTTTAGAAAGTTTGCAGCTTTCCTCCTCATTATGTGAATATTGCCTGCAACCTTCACAAACAGAATAAAAAGAAGAAAAAAAAACAGGCAAAAGACATTGTTGTTAAAGCAAACTCTGGATATTAACAAGCCATTTAAAATTCTTTTGTTCCTGTGTGTTAGGTCCTATACCTACAAAGGGCAGCTAAGCACAACTGAAGGTTGGTACAGAGGTACCAACAAAGGTACCAAGGATGGTAACCTTGAACCCAATCATGAGTTCTTGCCCAATTTTCACATGATTCTTTGGCAACTGGTAACATATCCTATGCCCAGGTGTTCAGTGTATCTCTGTGACCATAAAAAATATAAAGAGTGTCCCCTAATAATTCTTCTCAGAATCAAAATTCCCCTAAGAATTCTTCTCAGCAACCAAAAGCCACTTTCCTACTCAATTATTCCAAGACTGGTAGATAGAAAGAAAAGATAGAACTAAGGAGACATTTAAATGCCAGATCAGTGAAGTAATCTTGAATCATGTTGAGTTTAGACTTTATTTACTAGGTATTAGGGATCATTCAAGCATTTTGGTTAGAGGAATGAAATGATCAAAATTACTTTAGAGATTCCACATAGCTTATAAACTCTGATAGTTTTGTAATACTGTACGTGAAAATATTCTGCTAAAAACAAAAATGATATATTTACTAACATATTGATGTGATAAAATTATAAGTCATTAATATAATTATTCACATATCAGTATTCTTCTCCTTCATCTAAAGTAAAGGGAAAAAATCCCCCAGAATCTACCCCTTCTCATTAGCCTTAAGGATAAATGTCTAAGAATAATGTCCATTCAATAAATATTTATTTTCATGCCCATGTTATGTTAGGCACTCTTCTAGGTGTCAGGGAGCAAAACAGGGAGGGTCTCCACTCTCGAGGTGTTTATAGTCTACTGAGACAGACATTGAACAAATAATCAAATAAGCTGGGGCTTTCCAAATGGCTCTTTGCTATTCCTGCTATTCCTAGCAGTGCCGTGCTTCGATTTCTTTTCGTGGGTAAATCCCTTCCCTATTCCACCTTTCTTAAAGGTCTCCTAAGCAATCATCAGAGGTCTCAAACTCACTGCCTCCAGACCTATTTTATTTGGCCCACACAATGCTGAGGTCTACTTTCTTAAAAAATGTGAATTCCTTGCCAACATAAAATAGGAGCTTCTAGTTTCTCTTGAATATTTGGTCAGATTGAACCTCAGTTTCTACAATGCAACAAGTGTCCAGAGTTGCCTAGAATCTGTCATCTTCAGAAGTAATGTGTTCCATCTCCTCAGCCATGTTTCAGCCCAGTCCCAATCACCTCCTGATGTGCAGGCCAAGGATGTATTGACCTCAATCATCTGCTTTCAGGTGCTGTTTTTCCTACACTGGGCTCAGTTCATCTATCTTACTTGCTGTCTTAGATAGTTGAATTTGTGACTACCATTCTACAGAGAAAAACTCTGCAGTCTTTTTACAAAATCCTCTTCAGCATGTTCTGTCCCCTGGTTGTACTGCTGGTGAAGGTTCTGTACCAAGTAAGTGATCAAACACTATTCATTGGTCAATTTATTTACTCAAATATTTCTCCAACTTCTCTCTCCAGCTGTGCCTTTCCTTAGAGCCATTTGTCTCAAGCAAACCAGATTACTCATTGGTCAGCCTCAAATATAACCTGCTATTTTCAGTTTCATTGTCTTTAATCCTACTAGAATTTCTGTATCTAGAATTCACACCCCCTCTCCAAACACTGTCCAGTTCTGTCTATCATTAAGTCCAGTTCACATCCTCCACCTCTTCCATGAAGCCTCCCTGAGGTACAGTCTCTCTGTGAACCCTCATACCACCTTACCCGATGGTACAGTCTCTCTGTGAACCCTCATACCACCTTACCAGAACTCTGTAAAGTCCTTCAAGCTTCCTACCTCACACCATAGCTCTCTACATTTGAGCTTCCTGAAGGCAGGAATTCCATCTAATTTTTTTCTTTTTATTGTGTTATGTTAGTCACTATACAGTACATCATTAGTTTTTGATGTAGTGTTCCATGATGCATTGCTTGCGTATAACAACCAGTGCTCCATGCAATCCGTGCCCTCCTTAATACCCATCACCAGGCTCACATATCCCCCTACCCCCCTCCTTTCTAAAACCCTCAGGTTGCTTCCCAGAGTCAGTAGTCTCTCATGGTTCGTCTCCCACTCCCATCTAAGTTATCCTCCTTTTCTCACTAGCACAGTACACAGCAGAAAACAGTGATCATTTGCACAGTAAATGAAGAGAAATTTTGCTTAAAACTCATTGTAAAGGGAAGGAGTAGGTGCTGACTGTATTAACTTCCTATAAAATACCACTAGCTCTTTTCAGTACTCAAGTCACATAGAGGGACACTTGTTTGAGGGGAGTTTTGTAATTAAACTCTTACTCCCTACTTTTGCTGTTCCTATACATGTGTCCAGTGGAAACATGTTTATTCATTCCATGTCTTTCATCAGTTCCTTACCTAATAATCTACTCTAAGACATTTTCTATTTCCTCGCATTAAAATGTTACATGAAATAACATTAAGTCTTGGTTCTAGACTCTAGAGCCATAACAAAGTTTGGGATTAGCTTGTTTTTCCTTGACTGCAAGCCTTGACAGCATGAACTCTTAGCCGTCATATCTTATACAACAAACAAATATTTTTTGTTACAAGTGCCTTCCGTTTATATTTAGAACCTATTTAGACATTGAATTCTAGAGCTAGCATGTATTCTTGTGATTTTTGTATGGATGTTAGTTTCTATCCTCGGAAAGCCTATATACTTTCCTATAAAATGAGAAAAAAAAATATATGCTGAGAAGTTAAAATTTCTTACACAATTTCACACAGTTAGTTACTGGAATCATCTGGACTATTTCAGTTGTGAGTGGAATGAGCAGAAAATGTAGCTGTATCATTCTGAAAAATGATCTAGTCTATCCACCCACTGCTCTAGGCAAGAGCGTCCTGAGGTCACCAGTTACCCGTTCAGCTGTTCAATTAGTACCTTTTGAGAGTGGAGAGGTGTGTGTTCAACTAACTGAGGCATACACACAAAATTTCCCTGTTCAGTACTTATCAGTTTCACTTCCAAGCTCAAAGGAGATTAATTTTTTTTTTCCTTTTATAGGGCAGACTTTCAATCACGATCTTGGATTCCAATAATCTTGCCCCAACACTTCTGATCTGTACTTTATTCTATGTCAGCAAACCATTTTAAAATAAAAATAAATAAATAAAAATAGTATAAAAAATGTTCTCTTATGGAGGGTGAAAGATTTCAGAGCCTAACACACCCAAAGGCAGATCATTTAGAACTACCCAGGCTAGTCATAGAATCCAACTTGGCAAATGATGATGTGTGAGCCTGTTTTTTAGTTCCAACCTGTTTCATACTTAGGCTAGTCCAGCTATTTCCCTTATTTCCAATTCCTTGGGGATGCCAGATCCTTTCTGGCTAAATTCCAGTCACAACGCCCTAAACTCCAGGCACAACTTCACTTCTCTGCTTCAACCTGAAGCCCGTAAGCAGATGGCTTCTCCTCTTGTTATTTCTGTCACAAGACCCTCCTGAACGCCTGTCTTTTTTTTTAATTTATTTTTTATTAACATATAATGTATTATTAGTCCCAGGGGTACAAGTCTGTGAATCGCCAGGTTTACACACTTCACAGCACTCACCATAGCACATATCCTCCCCAGTGTCCATAACCCCACCACCCTCTCCTTACCCCCCTGCCCCTGGCAACCCTCAGTTTGTTTTGTGAGATTAAGAGTCTCTTCTGGTTTTTCTCCCTCCTGATCCTATCTTGGTTCATTTTTTCCTTCCCTACCCCCCACAACCCCCACATTGCCTCTCAAATTCCTCACATCAGGGAGATCATATGATAATTGTCTTTCTCTGATTGACTTATTTTGCTCAGCATAATACCCTACAGTTCCATCCATGTCATTGCAAATGGCAAGATACCATTTCTTTTGATGACTGCATAGTATTCCCGTGTGTGTGTGTGTATGTGTGTGTGTGTGTGTGTGTGTGTGTGTATGGATGTATACCACATTTTCTTTACCCATTCATCTGTTGATGGACATCTAGATCTTTCCATAGTTTGGCTATAGTGGAAATTGCTGCTATAAACACTCGGGTGCACGTGCCCATTTGGATCACTACATTTGTATCTTTAGGGTAAATACCCAGTAGTGCAATTGCTGGGTCATAGGATAGCTCTATTTTCAACTTTTTGAGGAACCTCCATGCTGTTTTCCAGAGTGGCTCCAGAGCAGCTTCCATTCCCACCAAAGTTAGGATGGTTCCCCTTTCTCCATATCCTCAGCACCATCTGTCATTTCCTGACTTATTCATTTTAGCCATTCTGACTGGTGTGAGGTGGTACCTCATTGTGGTTTTGATTTTTATTTCCCTGATGCCAAATGATGTGGAGCACTTTTTTATGTGTCTGTTGGCCATTTGGATGTCTTCTTTGAAGAAATGTCTGTCCATGTCTTTTGCCCATTTCTTGATTGGATTCTTTGTTCTTTGGGTATTGAGTTTGAGAAGTTCTTTATAGATTTTGGATACTAGCCCTTTATCTGATATGTCATTTGCAAATATCTTCTCCCATTATGTCTGTTGTCTTTTGGTTTTGTTGACTGTTTCCTTTGTTGTGCAAAAGCTCTTGATCTTGATGAAGTCCCAATAGTTCATTTTTGCCCTTGATACTCTTGCTTTTGGTGATGTTTCTAGGAAGAAGTTGCTGTGGCTGAGGTCAAAGAGGTTGTTGCCTGTGTTCTCCTCAAGGATTTGGATGGATTCCTGTCTCACATTTAGGTCTTCTATCCGTTTGGAGTCTATTTTTGTGTGTGGTATAAGGAAATGGTCCAATTTCATTCTTCTACATGTGGCTGTCCAATTTTCCTGACACCATTTGTTGAAGAGACTATCCTTTAGCCATTGGACAATCTTTTCTGCTTTGTCAAAGATTAGTTGACCATAGAGTTGAGGGTCTATTTCTGGGCTCTCTGTTCTGTTCCATTGATCTATGTGTCTGTTTTTGTCCCAGTAACATACCGTCTTGATGATAACAGTTTTGTAATAGAGTTTGAAGTCTGGAATTCTGATGCCACCAACTTTGGTTTTCATTTTCAACATTCCTCTGGCTATTTGGGGTCTTTTCTGGTTCCATATAAATTTTATGATTGTTTGTTCCATTTCATTGAAAAAAAATTGATGGGATTTTGATAGGGATTGCATTAAACATGTAGATTGCTTTAGGTAGCATAGACATGTTCACAACATTTGTTCTTCCAATCCATGATCATGGAATGTTTTTCCATTTCTTTGTGTTCTCCTCAATTTCTTTCATGAGTACTTTATAGTTTTCTGAGTACAGATTCTTTGCCTTTTTGGTTAGGTTTATTCCCAGGTTTCTTATGGTTTTTGGTGCAATTGTAAATGGGATTGACTCCTTAATTTCTCTTTCCTCTGTCGTGCTGTTGGTGTATAGAAATGCAACTGATTTCCGTACATTGATTTCCTATCCTGACACTTTACTGAATTCCGGTACAAGTTTTAGCAGATTTGGAGTGGAGTCTTCTGGGTTTTCCACATAAAGTATCATACCATCTGCAGAGAGTGAGAGTTTGACTTTTTCTTTGCCACTTTCATTTATCCTAGCAGTAAGAGCCTCTAATTTTGATTGCACTTCATTAATAACTTTTTAAATTTCAGCTTGTTTAGATTTTAGTTCTTTTATTTCTCTAGAAAGGGCTTTTATTTCTCCAGACAGAGTTTCTCTAAAATCTTCCATGCCTTTTTTGAGCCCAGCTAGGACCTTGAGAATCTTCATTCTGAACTCTATATCTGAAACATTACCAATGTCCATATTGATTAGGTCCCTAGCTTTTGGTACTGCCTCTTGTTCTTTTTTCTTTTTTATGATGAGTTTTTCTGCCTTGTAATTTTATCCAGATAAGAATATATGAACAAGAAAATAAAATACTAAAAGGGTGGCAAAGATCCCAGAAAAATGTATGCTTACCAAATCAGAAGAGACCCCCAAATCAGGAGGAGAAGAAAGGTGGTAAAAAGAAGTTAAAAAAAATTTTTTTTTAATTAAAAAAGTTTTATATATATATATATATATATTAGACTGGTGAATAGAACAGAGTCACCCACTTGATTCTGGGTGTATTTTGATATCTTAGAAGAAACCACATCCCAAAATTTTAACAAAAGAAAAACTTATGTATATACAAAAATAAGGGTAAACATGATGAAGGGATAAAATATGACTATAAAGATGAAAATTCAAAAAAATTTCTGAAAAAGGAATTGATAAATAAATTGGTTGGGAAAAGAAAGAGAAAGAAAGTGGAGAGAATTTGTTCAGGCTGGAGACTAGAACAAAGCCTTGTGCTAGATTTAGGTTATATTTTGATCTATTAGAAGAAGTTGTATCCCAAACATTTTTAGAAGAAAAAACCCTATGTGTATACAAAAAATAAAGTTAGATACAATGAAGGATAAAATATGACTATAATAATGGGGGTTTAAAAAGATTTTTTTAAAGAAAGTTATTGTTGGGGTGCCTGGGTGGCTCGGTGGGTTAAAGCCTCTGCCTTCGGCTCAGGTGATGATCCCAGGGTGCTGGGATCGAGTCCTGCATTGGGATCTCTGCTCGGCAGGGAGCCTGCTTCCCTTTCTCTCTCTACCTGCCTCTCTGCCTACTTGTGATCTCTGTCAAATAAATAAATAAAATCTAAAAAAAATGTTTAAAGAAGGGTATTGTTAAGATAAACTCGTTAAAAAACATGAAAAGTGGAAAGAAGAAAAATTTTAAAATAGAATAAGAAAAAATAAAATTAAAAACATTTAATTAACTTTGCAAGATTAAAGAATCATGGGAAGAAAGCCATGAATTCCATGCTTTGCTCTCCCCTCCTCTGGAATTCCACTGTTCTTGATCGGTGAGTTTGGTCTTGGCTGGATGTTCTTGCAGATCTTCTGCGGGAGGGGTCTATTGTAGTGATTCTCAAATGTCTTTGCCCGAGGTGGAATTACACTGCCCTTGCCAGGGCCCAGGCTAAGTAATCTGCTGGACTTCGCTCTTGGGAGCTTTTGTTCCCTGAATGCTTTCCATAGAGCTCTGGATGATGGAAATAAAAATGGCGGCCTCCCAATCTCCAGCCCGGAGGTGCCAAGAGCTCAGGGCCCCATTCCTCAGTGCGCCCTCAGAGAAAAGCACTCAATCACTCCTGTCTCCCTGGTCTCCCAGCTACACTCTGAGCTCACCCGACCTGTGACTGAGCATTTCTGTCTCTGGCACAGGGCCCCATTTGGAGTCTCCAAACCCAGCAGATTCCTGCCACTCTGTTTTTCTGGTGGCTCTCCCCAGGTCTGCCAGTTGTGCGGTCCCTGCTCAAAGAGCAGTGGTCTGACTCTGCCTTGGGTTACAGTTTAAGACAACCCCGAGCTGAGAGCTCACTCCTCGGCTCTGTCTCTAGCCAGCTTCCCCGCTCTGATACCTGCGAGCTCTGCTACACTCAGACACCCTAGTCTTTCTGTGACCCTGTGGGTCCTGAGACCACACTTCCCCCACAAGGGCTCCACCCCAGCCTCTGGAGCAATGTCCCTCAGTGGAGCAGACTTCTAAAAGTTTGAATTTTTTGCTCCTTTGCTCCACCGCTTAGCTGGCCCCTCTCCCACAGCCTATCTTCCCATCGCTTCAGATTCACTTCTCTGCACGTCCTACCTTTCAGAAAGTGGTTGATTTTCTGCTTCTAGAATTGCTGCTCTTCTTCTCTTCAATTTCCTATTGGGTTTGTAGGTGTTTGGAATGGTTTGATAACTATCAAACTGAATTCCTGGTCCCTGATGTCATCTCAGTCTGCTACTCCTCCATCATCTTTACTAGAACTCCCCGAATGCCTGTCTTAACACACAGTCCAGGTTTGTCTCCACCAATTCCTGTCACCTTCTGCTCTTAATTCAAATCTCATTTCCTCTCTCTTTGCTGTTTCTAAGCATATTTACTAGTTCTTTTTCTCTCCCAAACCTGGCCAGTCACATTGTGTCCTGGTCTCATTTCCTGATGTCAGTCAGCCCTAAATCCTCTTAAGTTTCTGTCAATAAATGGCAGGCTCTTTTTATGATTGTTGGCCAAAACCGTCTTTGTGTTTCTAATATAGGAATTAAAGAGGTGGAAAAAAAAAAAACCTAAAAGTCCTTCCATTAATGTTATCACAGGATGGGGAGAGAAACAAAGTCGCTAAGCTTCTAATACTTGTTATTCAGTACATATAAATAAAAAGCAGATAATAAGGCAGTGTTTCTCAAAGTGTGGTTCAACAGACCACCTGTCTTGGAATGGGTGGGAAAGGGAGGGGGAAAGGTTGTTGCTTGATGAAATCCTGGCCTCTACCCCAGAAGACAGAACCAAAATCTCTGAGGACCTACTAAAAATCTGAGTTTCTGACAAACTCCCATTTTCTCCAGTATACAACTTTAAAACAACACACAGTGTCTCTGTTGTCCTTTAAAAGCAGTTATTCTTTATGCCATGTTTGTTCCATGCCAGTCTTTAGGTTTCTTCTATACTCAATATAGTATTTAATACATGATTTTAAAGAGACAGGAGCTATAGTACAGAATGATCAAATTCATTCCTCATGAATCTTACATTCTGGTCAGAAAAACAGAGATCCATGGTCATTATAGCAAGAAAATAAAATGTAAATCAATGAAGAGTCTCAGCCACTTCTTGAGGAACAAAGATTATGCACAAATATACAAAAATTCATTTATATATATGTAAATATATGTGTATTTTATATTCATTTCTATAGTCATATAAAATAACAAAATGACAAATTTGCAATAGCTAAAACATAGGGTTTTTTTCTTTTAATTCCGAGGAATTGCTTTAGATCCTTCTAGAATGTTTTCAGAGACTTTTGTTTAGACTCTAAAAATGTATCCATTCTTAGTGAGATTAAAAATTTTAGCGGGTGCCTGGCTGGTTCAGTCAGTAGAGCATATGACTCTTGATCTGGGGCTCTTGAGTTTGAGCCCCATGTTGGGCTAGAGATTACTACAAAAAATTAAATATCAAGCAGTAGGAAAGGAATTCTTAGTGATGAACGTAGATCTCAGTGCACCCATCAGAAATGCAGCACCGAGAGAAAACATGTGATTTGGCAAACAGGCACCAGAGCATGTACCCAGAGATGGCTGTGTGCGCGTGCCCGCTCCCCAGCCTTCAAGACTAATAATTACTACAGACTTACTTGAAATACCTTGGAGATATGTGTTTGTGTGTGTGTGTATATATATATACATGGAGAAACATGAACACTTTTCAGAATTGAAGTAGAAATGAAGGGAGGGAAAGTTGAAAAGCATAAAAGCATCTCGAGCCAAGCTACGAGCTTATCTCAACCTCTTTGCTCTTGCGAAGATACATTTCATTTGGCAGTGTGAATACATGTGTGACCAACACGAATGCTGAGGATTTAAAAATCAGCCAGCAATCCCTGGGCCATTTCAGCTGTGTTTCTACTTCACAGGGCCTCTTGGGGACTGCTGGGAGCAGGTGTGAAGTTCCAGTTTATTAACAAGTTAAGTCAGTATTGTTGTGCATTTTGAGAGGCCTAATAGACTGGCCAATCTCAATGAATATAGAGTAGCGCTGCACTGGAAAGATGCACAGAAAAATGAAATACTATCATTGTTACTATTGCAAAATGCGCCTGTTAGATGTGTACTCTATTTCAGACATTGTGCTAAGTGATTTAGAAGCATCATCAAGTTTATTAAATTGTTTAGATAAATTAGTGAAGATTCTTTTTTCTGGATAAAGAACATTGAAATTATAGTTGAATGTGAGGATCCAGCCTGTATCAATGAGAATCTTCAGTGTGTCTTCTCTACATATTTGTCTACTTAATTCCTTGCTTTGCTTTGCCAACGGAACTTAAATTTGCCCATGCCTAGCTGCTGAGCATAGTGTGAGCTATGAAGCTTGATTATCCGTGAAAAGATTTCCATGGCAGATAGCATGTGAACATTTATTTTACTATATTTGAGAGGGCACGAGAAGAAAGAAAGTAGAACATAAAGTATTAGCACTAGATACAACTTAAAGAACTATTTAATCCAGCCCCCTAATTTTTAATTAAAAAAGAATGAGGACCAAAGACAGTCTGATTTTGTACAGTTTTCCATATTTCCTTATGTGTCTGGCTTTTGCTCCAGTCCTTTGGCTTTTGCCACATGGTTCTCAGCCAAATAGAACTCACTTGCTGTTTTCATCCTTTCTAGAATCTTTTGCCTATAGCCAGTTCACAGGACTGAAAGGTTAGAAAAGCCACCAGTCTTTTCCTAACTGACAGCCATGGAAGATCACTCTGGCATACTCAGAACCATAAGTAATTATAACTGTGACTGGCTGGAGTGGATTTTATAACTTGGAAGTGTTAAAGTTTAGTTGGACTACAATTGATGCATTATGGCACTAACCACATTAAAAATAATCATAAAAAGAAACAGGTGGAATTAATTTTAGCTATATTTTAGTTAACCTAATATATTAAAAAATTATCATTTCAGCATATAATCAATGTTAAAAACCATCAATGAGGTATTTTTACATTCTTTTTTCATACTAAGTTTTCAATATCTGTGTGTATGAATGTCACACATACAGATTTTGTACTTACAACACTTAATCTCAGTTAGACCAGCCACATTTCGGGTGCTCAATAGCCACACAGAGCTAGTGGCTACTATATGAGACAGTGCACTTCAAGAAGCTTCCAGCTTTAATAATTTGATGCCTCTGATGTATGGGCTCTGAATATAATGGGGATAGAATTACAGATAAAAGAAAATACATGTGAAGAGTGACTTCCATTATCCTGACTTATATTCATGTCAAGTGCATCCATAATAAAGCCCCTCCTTTCACAATTGTTGTTGGAGGGTGGAGGCTGGGAAATGGGGTCTGCTACCACATGATTTCTGATCATTTAGTCCACTGTTGAAAGCTGCTTAAAGTTTTTTCTAACTTTCCCATTCCTTTTATAAACCAGGAGAGTAGTTCAAGTCTACATGTACCAAGGAGAGTCATAGAAACCAGCCAGCTCACATGAAGAAGGATTCACTCTGAGAAGACTCCGATGAAACATGTGAGTTATATCTAACCATCTGCAGGCATGTCATGTAGAGAAACCAAGACTTGTTCTTTTGCTCCTGAGGGACACCAATGCTAAGAGTTCCAGTTACGATGAATACCCACCAGTATCAGGCACTATGCATGGGCTTTTAATACATTATCTCTAGTTCTTGTATCTACAGCAAAGTAGATAAGGTTATCCCATTTTATAAGCAAAAACAAGAGGTGAGGGCACAGAGTGGGTAAGCTGTGCTCCCAAAATCACACCCTGAGTAACTGACAGACAGGGACTCAAATCCAGGTCTCTTTCCACATCAATAAGCCACAGTGTTACCCTTCCAGTTGCTCAAGCCAAAAAACCTGAAGCCACCTTTGACTCCTCTTTCTCTCTCACACGCTATATCTAAGGCTTCAGCAGACTATATCTGCTCTACTTTCAAAATACATTCAAAATTTGAGTAGTTCTCACCAACCTTGCTATTGCCAGCCTGTTCTAAATCCCCAGCACATCCCGCCCACATTATTAGTTTCTTCCAAACTGCCCTCCCAGATTATGTTCATGTCCCCTGCTGGCCTACATTTGACACAATAACTAGAATCATCCCAGAAAAGAAAAGTTCAAGTGTAAGTGAAAGGGATTATGGAGGGAGAGGGAGAAGCAGACTCACTGCTGTGCAGAGAGCCCAATGTGCGGTTTGATCCCAGGACCCTGGGATCATGACCTGAGCCGAAGGCAGAGGCTTAACCCACTGAGCCACCCAGCCCCTAATTGGGGCCTTTTAACTTGCTGTTTCATCTACCTGAAATGTTCTTCTCTGAAATATCTGATGGCTTTCCTCACTTCTACCTCCTTCAGGTTATTATTCAAAGTCACCAACTCAGTGAGGCTTTCCTGACCACTCAATTTTAAATTGCAACCTGCCTACTGATCTTTATTTTCTTTCTACAGCACATATTAACACCTAACAGATCATACTTTTAAAATCCTTCCTTTCATCTATCTGCTCTTCTCCTAGAAGAATATGAGTTCTGTGAGAGCAGAGATTTTTTTTTTTTCTGTTCACTTCTGTCTCTTTAATACCTAAAACAGTGTCTGGCACCTACTAGGCATTCCATAAATGTCTGTTGAATAAGTTATTATATCCCACAACCATGGGGTCCCACTGAATGAATCTCGCCTGAAGAGAGGCATCACTAAGCCAAGGCCAACAGCATTATAGGAACACAGACTATCAAAGCTGAAAGAATTATTTGGTTTTCTGAGTAGGACCAATGGGGAGACACTAAAGGGAAATGCAGAGATTTTTCTCACAGTGGTTTTAAAAATGTAATGGAGCTAAATGAAGTCAAAATTGACTGCACAACCACATGTGGGAAATTGATGTGGGGAAGGGGAGGGATAAATTCTTAAACTTAAAAGACCTTCCAAAGACTGGAATTCTGTGATTCTCAGGTTTGTTTCGCCTTAGGATAAGTTCAGGTTCTAAGGCCATAATATCTTCTCTAGCTCGATGTCTGACTATACTCCAGCAGATAGGGTACACCATCTTATAAGGGACACTGAGCATCTTCCCTTAGCATCAGACTAAAGGTTAGAGAATGAGGCAGTAAGTATCCTATCCCATTGTGCCCTAGGTCCTAGGGAATGCAGAAAGTCAGGAGCCAGAATGAGTCTATAGGGAGACTATAGGGAGTCAGTTTTGTGGCATATACCAATGCATTTCATTATCTATAAAGTAGGGTGAGCAGACATTCCTAGGAGAGGTTATGTAATCTTTGGAAGTGTCTGGAAGATTTTCCAAGTGATAGTTCCTCCCCATATCTAATACCTTGCAAGAAATCTCAAATTTTCTGAACAGGTAAAATAAAATAAAGCAAAATGATGCTTTAACTTATACTACAGTAGACACTTGAACAACATAAGGGTTAGGAGCATCAACCCCCACACAGTTGAAAATCTGTGTATAATTCGTGACTCCCCAAAAACTTAACTACCAATAGCATACTCTTCATTGGAAGCCTTACCAGTAGACAGTTGACTAACATATATTTTGTCCTTTATATGTGGTGATATACATACTATATTCTTACAATAAAGTAAACTAGAGAAAATAAAATGTTAAGAAAATCACAAGGAAGAGAAAAATACATTCACATTCTGTACTGTTATTTATTGAAAAAAAACCTATGTATAAGTGGGCCCACACAGTTCAAATCCTTTTTGTTCAACTGTATTATTGTTTTTTTACCCAAAGTTAAGAAAATTTTGAAGCTCTTCCCCTTTTTAATGAAGGAACAAGAATTCAGGAAGATAATAATCTTTGTGCAAAAAACCGTATACAATTCCAACTCTTATTTAAGCTTTCTTATTTTTAACAGTCATGGCTATCGAAATCCAAAGACTTTGCAAATGCAGAGAATATTAAGTACGGTAGCCTTTGGTTCTGAACTGAAACAGAATTAAAATTCTCAAAATGATATTTTATCCCACACCACAGAAGTTTCCTTTTGAAGTCGACATAACTCACACATCCAAACCTCCAACAAAAGTGTTCCTTGGCTGTAAGATACAACTAATTGATTTCAGAAGCCTTACCAGGCATGGCAATTTTATTTCTTATTTTTATAGGCATGGGGAAGAATTGTCCTTAAAACAACTACAGGGTTGGGGCACCTGGGTGGCTCAGGGGTTAAGGCTTTGCCTTTGGCTCAGGTCATAATCTCAGGGTCCTGGAATCGAGCCCACATTGGGAATCTCTGCTCAGCAGGGAGCCTGCTTCCCCCTCTTTCCCTGCCTGCCTCTCTGCCTATTTGTGATCCCTGTCTGTCAAATAAATAAATAAAATCTTTAAACCACTGAGCCACCCAGGTGCCCCTAAATAAATAAAATCTTTAAAAAAAAAACAACCAACTACTGAGTTAGAGTTACCAATTTAATTACAGTGTTTATTGTAGTCAAAGAATTCTTTGCACAAAGGTGTAAATTGTCTCCTATTTTTTTTTTCTCTTGTCTTTTTTAAACCAAAGGTAATGGTATCAAAGGCAAATTTGAACCTTGCGTGAAAGATAAAGCATACACAAGGACATGAAGTTAGCAAGGAGCTACATGAATCACTGGGTTGTTATCATCAAATTATGTGATATCATAAGCTCTTTGCTATAAATAAACAAGTATAAGAATGTGAATGATACAAATGTTCAAAAGGCCCATATAACTAGCAATAAGCTGAGACTTAGAAGCATTTTAGAGCTTGTTCTTTAAATGTGATAAAAGCTAAACGGAGGACCCTACCTGCAAGAGCAAAAACGTTTTTCTATCTTAATAGACTTAATTGCTTTGAATAGTCATGATCTATGACAAAGACAGTTGGTAGAGAACAGATGACATATTTGACTGTTTAAGAACTCTTCCTTTGTGCTACATAGAAAGTCTTCAGTAAATAATTCCAGAATAAGAAATGATGTCATCTTTACTATTCTTCTACTATACCTTTTTCTGTCCCCTCTCCACACTGCCCAACCTTGTGTGTTCAGAAAGTTCCAACTGAAGAATGCTCAGGAATTACTTTTACCCATATTTCTGGAAAACTGGTAGCTCATTCTAAAACTAGAGAACAGACATGAGTGCTAGAAGAAATGAAAGATCCCAGTGTGGCTTGGGTTTAAGGTCAGTCTAACAGAAGGAGTTCAGGGCCAAAGGTCTAAGAATGCATAGGGTCCAAGCAAATGGTATTTGCCATTGACAGCTCATCCAGACCAGAGTACTGTGTGACTTTGCAGGGAAAACCTGGCTCTCCAGCAAAGGGGAAGGGAGAGGAAGGAGTCCATTTAGGTCGACAAATCCCATGGTCACTTTCTTCAGACAATCAGGACACAGAAATCAAAGTGATGCAAGACTTGTACAAGAGGAAGAGGTGACAACATCCAAGATACAATGATTCTAAAACATCTGCTGGAAGTTCAACTACTTTGACCTACATTGTTAGAACCTATGACCATGACTATCACCAGCAGCCAAATAACTTGGCACTTCTTTTTACCTTAACATGAGGTAACAGAAGATAGTTTCTAATTCTGCAATGCAGGGTTTTGGGGGTTTTGTTTTTGACTTTTTTTGTTTTGTTTTGGTTGTTTTTTTTTTTTTTTTTAAAGATTTTATTTATTTATTTGACAGACAGAGATCACAAGTAGGCAGAGAGGTAGGCAGAGAGAGAGAAAGGGAAGCAGGCTCCCCGCCGAGCAGAGAGCCCGATGTGGGGCTCGATCCCAGGACCCTGGGATCATGACCTGAGCCTAAGGCAGAGGCTTTAACCCACTGAGCCACCCAGGCGCCCTGGTTGGTTGGTTTTTTAAATAAATTCTAGGTGATAAAAAAAATGTTGAGGACCTCCATATAAATCATTCTTCTCGTGTTTACATTTCAGCGCCTTGCTAAATCCATCTAATGACTTTAGTCTGTTTTCCTTTTGCAAATTCAGCACGGTTATAAATACAGTAAAGAACAGCATTTCTTCCACCATCGCCATTTCCAAAGTAGGCTCAAACAGTGCAAAGACTACATCCTCTTTAAAGCTTTAAAAAAAAAAAAAAGCTTTCTTATTACCCTGACATCTTTTTTCCTACCATTTCTACTAGGAAGAATTGGTGGCCACTCTTTCCTAATCCGGATTGGCTTTATTAAGCCACGTAGAAACAAATACCTCTCAAAGCAAATGATATATATTTTCTCACTTGTCAGTACTTTACTGGTTGGGTGCGTCTTCCTTGAATGCTTTACCCAGAAATGACTAACAAAATCTGAGGCCTTGAGTTTTCTTAGTAGAGTAGTCACATGTTTTCTGTCATAATAAATTGTCCTTTTGGTCTTCACCTCACTGCTTCTTGATGGCTTATTCCTGTCATGTGAATACATTTTCAGAATAATGATAGATAACTGAGCCACAATTCATCTATGAAAATCAACATGTTTTTAATGATGCTTTCCAGAGAAAGCTTGAATGTCTGACTTGTCAACGTTTGAGACAGTCAATTAAACCAGTGACTTCCTTTGAAAATTGGTGAATTATGGGCAAGATTAAGTTTTCCAATGGAGAGTACATCTTAAGTGACCAAATAGACCTGGTTGTAAGCAAAAGCTCTAATTTTGAAAGAATGCCAGCTAATTTATGTAGAAGGAGTGATAGAATTAATAAATTACCACTTTGTAAACTTTAATGAAATTACAGATTTTGACAAGTATTATCATGTGGTATTAAAACTGTAAGGAAAAATGTATAGCAGGATTAGATGTCCATGTAATACTAAAGCATACAGACTATTTTCTGGTAATGAGGAGAAAATACAGTATTATAGTGGATGATTAGGGAGTCATTAACATATGCAGTCAAAGCAATGCAAATGGTGGGAAACCCAAATCTGTGTTCCCTGATATAATGCATTATGGGATACATGACTCAAGCTAATATCTACTCCTACCAAAATATTTACTGTGATTTAACTAAGCCTCTCCACATGGATGCAAGACAAATTCAGAAAAATGAGATGTTCTACAGGATAAATGATCTTCTCTTCTTGGCAAGTCAGTGTCATGAAACAAAAAACTTCTAAACTAAAACAATTTTATTTATTTATATGTATATGTATTTATTTATTTATAATTTATTATTTTTTTCTTTTTAGAGAGGGATAGATGGGGAGAGAGGGCAGGGAAGGGGCAGAGGGAAATGGAAAAAGAAATTGTTTTCCTTTTTTTTTTTTATTAACATGTATTACTTGTTTCAGGGTCTATGATTCATCCACCTTACACAATTCACAGCGCTCTTCTGTCTCCAGCTCCTTTAGGTGTAGGGTTAGGTTATATATTTGAGACCTTTCTTATTTTTTGAGAAGGGCTTGTATTCCTATATATTTTCCTCTTAGGACCACCTTTGCTGCATCCCAAAGATTTTGAACAGTTGTACTTTCATTTTCATTTGTTTCCCTAAATTTTTTAAAGTCTTCCTTAATTTCCTGGTTGACCCATTCATTCTTTAGTAGGATGCTTTTTTGCCTTCATGTATTTGAGTTCTTTCATTTTGGAGCATTATTGAAAACAACAACATGTTCTGTATCATCATTTGTATACTTTCCAGACTCCAGAAAAGCCCTCTACTACAAGGTAAAAAAGGGTCCATTTTATGGAATAAAGTTTGTGACAACATAGTAAATCATCCCTGTCCTCTAACACTTCACAGGATTACAATGAACGGGACCTCTAGCATATGTATTTATAGTGTTCTGACTCTCTAGTGGTCTGCTTGTCTCCCCACTAAACAGTACATTGAAGTCTAGTGACCATGTCTAAATGCTGTGAAACCCATTGCATCCCATATATGACCTCTGGGGTACCCAGAAAATGTGGGATGCCATGATGCTGATGCTTTCCTATTGTTAGTTGGAAGTCAAAACCCTAAGTAATTCCACTACATCATCTTTTGAGTGCTGAACTGGAAACTTAAACCAATGTGCCTGACTTTCCATGCAGTGCTTTGGCCCCTGGACATACCTCCAGCTGAAGAGAATGTATAACATAGAATTATAGTCTCATCCTCATGTCAGAGGTCTGGGGACACATTTTGTTACTTGATGTTCATGTAAGAGGCGTCCGAGACTAATGAAAATCAGGCACTACTCATAGTACCAAATAGTGTTAGACAAGGTTTGTGTTAAAGCATGACCAGCCTGGTTCCCTAGACCATTCTTTCAGGAATGAGGGTCTCTTAGGCTGCCCATAAACCACAGGCACCACTGCTTGGTGCCTGGAAATTTTTTGATACTCTGCATAGACCCTTCTATGAGACCACCTGTGAAAGAGTGTTGACTTCCCTGCCCATATCCTTCTGTTTTACCACCATCCACTGATGGACAGATGCAACAGTTAATGAGGACACTCAACACTGAAGATAGATGCCAAGAGGAGAAAAAAAGAAGAGCTCAGGTATGAAATCAGAGAAAAAGGAAAATAATACACTCACAGGAATGAAGCAGATGAAACTATGAGAGAAGGCCTCAGGGAAAGGATAGCAAAGAGAGTGATGAACTGCTGCATGACAATCCACTGTGAAGGTGTCCTCCTTTTACTCTGTAATCCTCCAGCTCCCAAACACACTTAGGTGACAAGCTGCCCTATTACTGTCTATCCCATCTCTTCACAGAAAGCTGTCCTCACCTCCTAAACCTCTTCTCCCTACCTGAAATCACAAGCTGCCTATGGGGGCAATTGCTATGTGTACTTGTATATATATAAGTATGTATACATATATTACACCCACAAACACACATGCACACTCACCATAAAGTCTAAAGCTCAACATTAGCTTAGGTAGAGATGACTTTGATTCCCAGCTCTGCAATTTACACACCATTTGATAGATGACAGTTAATCCATATACACCTCAGATTCTCGTCTATAAATGGAATAACAATACTGCTATCAGTATTGATCTAAGGGTTAGATTAGATAATGTATGTTTAAAACTTTTCCCAGTTTCTAGCAGAAAGTCAGTACTCAGTAAGTGGTAGCTATTCTTGTTAATATTAGTAAGAATATTTTATAACCCTCTTTGTCCATCAAAATTTCTCCACTTGCTTTTCTTGTTTCCCACATTACAAATATTAAATCTTGACTGGTGCCAAACTTTTGTTTACAGTAAGAGTATAGAAACCAAATTCTTGATTATATGGCATGTCTTTTCTTTTTAAACCATCACTAAATACTGACTATAAAAAATGCATCATTATAAATCCCGTATTTGACCTTCTTGTCATATCTCTGTTATACATGGTAATTTGACACAATTCTTCAGACAACAACATTCCTACAAATGAAAGATTAGAACTGGTTGAGAGATCATTTGCCTGTGATCAACATTGCAAAATAAGTTGGGTATATTGGTTAGCTTCACATGTAAATCAGAAGAGGACTGGGTTTATATGTGTATCCATGTGTCTGTATGACTCTGTGTGTGTTTCTCTGTGTTTGTGTGTCTGTGAGAGAGTGGAAAGAGAGAGAAAATGAGAGGGAATGGGAGAGAGAGAAAGAGAGACTGAGAAAATGAATCAGTGTCATAAAGAACTTATAATTGGGTTGATTAATAGAGTGGGTAAATATAAATTGCATTTACTTCATTTCTGCAATGATGTTTGAAATAATTTTGCCTTATATGTGCCTTCAAAGTGTTTGAAGTATAACAGCATACAAAAGAAAAGACAAGGAAAGAAAGAATTAGTATTTGAATGTTTCTGGCCTTTCTTCCTTCTCCTTCTCCAAGAAGGTCCTCTTTTTGCTGGCCTAGTTCCTCACCCCTCCCTTCTGTACCCTGGGGATTGGACGAGATTACTGAGTGTGATGCATAATCTAGAGGTTGGGGGGTGGGGAGTTGACAAAAGATAAGTGGCTGCAGAGAGGAGGGAGGAGGAGATTTGAAGGGTCAGGGAGAAGGTTGGAAAGGAAATTTTTATACAGAGCAAAGAGGAGAGAGTACTGTTGTTGTGAAGGACAGAGAAGCAATGGAAACATCTAGAAGAGGTTACTAGTGAGATAAGGAGAAATGATTCTTCAAGAAATATCACTAAGGATCAAATGTCTTCCTCACAGTATTTTGATAAACTCAAGTTTTTTTAAAAGGTCGTTTTAAAAAAATAAATAAATAGAAGATCGTTTTATTTTCCAATCTGCGTACTTTTGCCATGTGTTTCTTTGCCTGAAACATCCCCCTAGAATTAGGTTTTGATGTGTTTTAACGTGTTTGTGCAATTTCAATTACTTCTTTTGTTTTCATTTGACTGATAGGCAACTCCCCTAGCTATCTCTGTTCACTGAATTTGCCCAGATGTTTTCTCTGTATTCGTCATCACCTCACATCCAACATATGAATGTACATTTCTCTTTTGCTATTTTCTTGAACTCTGTATCATCGGATAACTTGTAAGTAGTTTCTTACTAAATTGAACAATAAGTTTAACACATACATGCACGTGCACATTTGCATTCATGCTTGTGAGTGTGTACTCATGGATAAAAAAGCAAATTGGCATATAACTAAAAGAAGCCCAGTCAAATGTGAAGAACCATTAGGGATCATTCATAATCAAGAGAAGTCTCAGCACTGGCCAAATAACACAGTTGCAAATGTGATTAATTGATAAAGATAACAAGTAAAAGCAACAGACCAGAAAAAGGTGCGTTGTAGAATGTTGGGATTTCATAAATCTTGCCTTGGACAAAAGGAGGAAAAAGGCAGCATAATTAGTGAACACTATTACCTATTAAGTGGGATTCATTATATAGATTTAGTTAGGTCATGAGTAGAACATGCTCCGCAAAAACCTCCTCACATCCTGGGAGTGTTTGTGTGTGTGTGTGTGTGTGTGTGTGTGTGTATGAGATCAACATGCAGGATAATATGCTGATTAAAAGCACTGGGCTTGAGTCCTGTCTCTATTAGCTAGGCAAATTACATAACATTTCAAATATATTAATAAAATTAACTTCAGATCATTGCCCCAAAGATTAAATTTGGTAATATGTATAAAAACCTTGACCTATTAGCTGCACATAGACAGCAAACAAAGAAATATCAACAACAAACATACATAGCATCAACCGTGTGTTGCACCCAAGTCTATGAGCATGCGTATACATTTGCATATTAAATCCTGTGAGGTGGTTACCTGTGAAATGGGTACCATTTTTACCTTCATTTAACAGGTAGGAACAGAGGCATAGAGAGGTTAAGCAACTCCTCCAAAGCTATGTGGTTAAACTATGTTAGAGCTGGAATTAAAACCCAGATCCACAGGCTCCAGAATCTGTGTACGAGATTATCTTCTCAACAACATCAACAGTAATAGCTGTTCCTTAATCATTATTAATCTTTGTCGTTAATATGTGAAAGAAAAAGCATGCTAATATAGGAGCTGATTTCCTAAACCCAGCAGCTATATACAACACATATATGGAAGAAAGGGATCTTGTACCAGATTGCCTATCAGCAGGCTCTCGCCTATTTTTCTTTATGATGGCCCCATAAACCACCGTTGTGGGGTGCCGAAGAAAATGTAGATTTAAAGTAGTAAAGTGCAAGACAAACAAAATGAAAGACTTTACCAAAGTTTTAAAGTTTCTCTTGAGACACATAAATAAATGTAGCTTTTTCTGTGTCTCAAAAGCAAACTAAACTTATCACACCCACACCGAGGAAACCTCATTTTTAAGTTGTAGTTAATAATATTTGAGCCATTGACACCCAAACTGTCTTTTCTTAAAAACAGCATCACAGGGGCGCCTGGGTGGCTCAGTGGGTTAAAGCCTCTGCCTATCGCTCAGGTCATGATCCCAGTGTCCTGGGATCCAGCCCCTCATCCGGCTCTCTGCTTGGCAGGGAGCCTGCTTCCTCCTCTCTCTCTCTCTCTCTCTGCCTGCCTCTCTCCCTACTTGTGATCTCTATCTGTCAAATAAATAAATAAAATCTTAAAAAAAAAAAACAAAAAAAAAACCAGCATCGCAGAGTAGGGTTGACAGATTTCACAGATGAAAATATAGGCGTTGGGAAAACTTATACTAAAAAATATTTATTATTCACCCGAAATTCAAATTTAACTGGATGCTCTTTATTTTATCTAACACCTCTAGAGTCAGAATACATGTAATTTAAGCTTTAGAGATTGGTATATATGCTGTTTATGAATTCTATGAGTTATTAGAAGCTTGAGAAAAAAATGCTACAGGTGTGTTCTAAAACAAAACAGAAAAAAACCTTGTATCGTGTGTATTTCAATAAACAACACTCTCTCTGTATTTTTTTTAAAAATCAGAAATTAGGAGCAGAATTAGTCTTATGCTCCTCTAGTGCTTCTTCAAAAAATGAGCTCAATGTACTAGATTAAAAGATAGATTTTGAAACTCCTATCCATGAAGTTGTCTTAACTTGACTAGACCTTTCTGAACATTAAATCTTCTTAGTTCCATGAGAGTCAGTTTATCATCTGGAGACAGTATAAAAAAAAAAAAACAAAAAAAAACTTTGCATATATAAAAATATCTCCGTAAAACAGTACTGGAGACCATGGAGGAATATAAATCACTGAGAAATGTTGTTTAAATTTATCCTTGGGAGGATAAAGGGAGGAGAAGGAGGATAGGCTAGCAGGATGGAAAATCTCAGTTTGGTCAATAAAAACAAAATGGCCTTGAGTGTCATGTTTTCCATGGAAACAAATAAAAACTAAGCAGAATGTCAACCTATGCCTCTCAAACACAATTTTCAGAGTTTGTGCTACAGAGCAGGTTGTGTATGTCCATTTTTCACTAGTGAAGATCTGTCACTGGGCCAGAGCAACTGCAAGCCAAAACTCCCATTATTGTGTGCCTGTCCATTCAGTGCAGACATCATCTTTTTCAAAACACAAGGGAGGCACCGTTTGGGCTGTATGTCAGACAGCTGTTCTGTGAAGAGAGGCTCTCCCGCTGATCAACAACACAAAGCCTTTGGGGTGCCCTTGCAGGTGCTTATCTGCCGGCAGGAAGAACTTTCTTATTTTTAATGTGTGCAGTAATGAGCTTCATGTTAATCCCATGCGGCACCATGAAGTTTCACATGTTGACCATAAAAGGAAAGAACCGTGTCTTCACAACTCAATTTGTTTTGCATTCTTACCATTATTAATGACATTCATAAAATATAGTCTATTCTGAAATTGTTTCCAGGCTTCTTCCTTCTTAGACTCTTAGTGGAACAGGTCTGGCAGCATAATCCATCATAAATTATAATAACCATTTTGAGCAATGATTGGTTTTGCATTATCAGTAGTCAGATATATAGGGTGCTATATTGGAAAAACTGATTTATTCAGTTTGTCCAAATAATTGACAAATGCATTTTTATTAATTAATTTGTATCTCTACAAATGCATTTTTATTAATGCTTTCTTTGTCTTATATTAGTATAGGTACACTACTTTTTGTTATTCACTACAAAGTACCTCTATTTCCTTTGTTCTATTTTTAAACAATTATGTCCTATGGTTTATTATAAAAAGCATATAGTTATGTTCCATTGTTTCTTTAACTAGTCTGATAATCTCCTACTTGGAGCACTGAGTCCATTTAAATGTAATAACATCCCACGTGGTGATGTTTAGATCTATCATTTTATTCTTTTTCCATTTAATTCAACTATTTTACATACCTCCTTCCTCTCTTTTCATGCTCCTTTTTGCATTAATCAAATGTTTACATTTTTATTTTTTTCTCCATATTAAGTCAGTTATGCTCTATTAAATTCTTTGGGTGATTACAGGCCAAAATATGTCATGCTTCACTGACTGATAATAAAGTTATTACAAATTTTTTTCTCCACTTTCCTGGTAATCCTAATATCTTAACCACTTTAATTATATTTACTCCTCCGGTCTTTTGTTTTATTATTCTCATGCATTTTAATTGCATGTATTTTTCAAATACCAAAGACATTATTATGATCATTTTGAACAATCAATATTCAATTATATTTATCCATCTATTCATTCTTTCTTGTGTTCATTCCATTTCCATGTTCTTGTCCAAAATCATTTTCTTTCTTCATAAAGAACATCTGTTAATATTTCTTTAAGACACACCTGCTAATGACTAATTTTCTCAAACTCATTTTCTAAGAAATATTTCTAAGATACATTCTCTAGAATAGAATTCTAAGTTGGAAATTTTGTTTGTTTGGTGGTTTTTTTCTCTGAACATTTTAAAGCTTTTGCTTCTGTATCTTCTGTTTGTCCTATTATTCTTGTTCTTTTGAAGATTTGATGTCTTTTCTTAGGCTGCATTTTTTTTTCTTCTCCTTGGTTTTCAACACTTCTATCACTGTGTGTCTAGTTTCTTTTCATTCTTTTGTTTGTTTGTTTTTTATCATGTTTGAGATTCACAAACCTTAATTCTATGGATTTTTCTTTTCATCAACTTTGGAAAAATTATTGGCCATCATGCCTTTAAATATTGCTGCTGTCTCTTTCCTCCTTCTCTGTGTGGTACTCCTGATATATGTCTTAGAACTTTCCACTGTGGTCCAGGTGGATCTATTGCTCATTTTTAATGTACTTTTGTTCTTTTACCTGTTAGATTTGGTTTCTCTATTTTCTAATAACCTGTCTTCTAGTTCCCTAATCTTATCTTCTCCTCTTCAAATTGGCTACCAAATCCACCTATTAAGTTTCTCTCTTTTTTTAACTTTAATTCCAGTATAGTTATTATACAGTGTTACATTAGTTTCAGATGTACAGTAGAGTGATTGCACAATTCAATACATTACTTGGTGCTCATCATGGTAAGTGTACTCTCAATCCCCTTGACCTATTTCACCCATCCCCCACCCCTGCCCACCTCCCCTCTGGTAACCATGGTTTATTCTTTATAATTAACAGCCTGATTTTTTGTTTGTCTCTTTTTTTCTCTGTTCATTTTTTTTTGTTTCTTAAATTCTACATAGGAGTGAAACCTTATAGTATTTTTCCTTCTCTGACTGACTTATTACAGTTAGCATCTTACTCTCCAGATGCAACAACGTTGTTGCAAATGGCAAGGTTTCATTCATTTTTTTTTTTTATGACCAAGTAATATCCCAGTCTGTATATATCCCATTCTTCTTATCCAATCTTCTATTGATAGACACTTAGGCTGCTTCCATAATTTGGCTATTATAAATAATGTTGCTATAAACATAGGGATGTATGTATCTCTTTGAATTAGTTCTTTCATATTCTTTGGGTAAATAGTAGTGTGATTCCTGGATCATAGAGTACTTATATTTTTAATTTTTGAGAAACGTCTATACTGTTTTCCAGAGTGATGCACCAGTTTGCATTCCCACCAGCAGTGCATGAGAGTTCCGTTTTCTCCACATTGTCACCAACACCTATTGTTTCTTGTGTTTTTGACTTTTAACAATATGTGTTCTTCCAGTCCATGAGCATGGAGTATCTTTCCGTTTATTTGTGATTTTCCATTTCTTTCATCAGTGTTTTATAGTTTTCATAGCAGAGGTCTTTCACCTCCTTTGTTAAAGTTATTCCTAGGTATCTTTTCTTTCTTTTTATTTTAGTGTAATTCTAACCAAGATTATTTTCCTAATTTCTCTTTGTGCTTCTTTATTATTAGTGTATAGACATGCAACAGATTTCTGTATATTGATTTTGTATCTGTGAACTTACTGAATTCATTTATCAATGCTAGTAGTTTTTTAGAGGACTCTTCACTGTTTTCTATATATCGTATCATAACACATGCCAACAGTGAAAATTTTATTTCTTCCCCATCAATTTGGATGCTTTTTATTTCTTTTGGGTGGGATTTATTCATTTATTTTAGAGGTGGGGCATTGGTATAGAGTGGAAGAGGGAGAGGGATAGAGGGAATCTCAAGCAGAATCCCCTCTGAGCGTAGAGCTCAGTTCAAGGCTTGATCTCACAACCCTGGGATCATGATCTGAGCTGAAATCAAGAGTGGAACACTTAAGGAACTGAGCCAACTAGGCATCCTGGATCCCTTTTATTTCTTTTTCTTTTCTGTGTTCTGTGGAATAAAAGTGATGACAGTGGATACCCTTGTCTTGTTCCTGATCTTAGGGAAAAAAAAAAAAAACTCATAGTTTTTTCCTATTGAGTATGATGTTCGCTGTGAGATTTTCATTTAAGGCCTTTATTATGTTGAGGTATGTTCCCCCTAAATCTACTTTGTTGAGGCTTTTTATCACGAATGGATGTTGTACTTTGTCAAATATTTTTTCTGTATTGTTCAAATGATCATACAGTTTTTACCCTTTCTCTTATTGACGTGATGTATCACATTGGTTGATTTTCAAATATAGAACCACCCTTACATCCTGGGAATAAATCCAGGTTTTATTTCCTAATATTTTATTCAGGATTTTTGCATCTATGCTCATCAGAGATGTTGGCCTGTAGTTCTTTTTGGTGGCATCTTTATCTGGCTTTGGTAATAGGATAGTGTTGGCCTCATAAAATGAATTTAGAAATTTTCCTTTTTCTTCTATTTTTTGGAGTAGTTTAAGAAGAATAGGTATTAACTCTTCTCTAAGTGTTTGGTAGAAATACCCATGAAGCCACCCTGTTCTGGACTTTTGTTTTTTTGGGTGCTTTTTGATTACCAATTTCAGTTGCATTGCTGTTCAGATTTTCTATTTCTTCCTGATTCCATTTTGAGAAGTTACGTGTTTCTTGGAATTTATCCATTTCTTCTAGGTTGTCTACTTTGTTGGTATATAATTTTTCATAATATTTTCTTATAATCCTTTGTATTTCTGTGGTGTCAGTTGTTACTTCTCTGCTTTCATTTCTGATATTGTTTGAGTCCTCTCTCTCTCTCTTTATGAGCGTGGTTAGAGGTTTATCAATTTTTTTTAATCTTTTCAAAGAACCAGCTCCTGATTTCACTGATCTGTTCTGTTGTTTGTTTGGTTTTTTTGTTTGTTTGTTTGTTTTTGTTTGTTTTTTAAGTTTCTCTTTTTTTATTTCTGTTCTAATCTTATTATCTCCTTCTTTCTACTAGTTTTGGGTTTTGTTTGTTCTTCTTTTTCTTGCTTCTTTACGTGTAATGTTAGATTGTTTATTTGAGATTTTTCATGCTTCTTGATGTAGGCCTGTACTGCTATAAACTCCCTCTCGGAACCACTTTTGCTGCATCCCAAAGATTTTAGATACTTGTGTTTTCATTTTCATTTGTCTCCATGTATTTTTTTAAATTTCTTCTTTGATTTCTTGGTTGACCCACTCATTATTTAGTAGCACATTATTTAACCTCCGTGTATTTATGCTCTTTGCAGATTTTTTTCTTGTGGTTTATTTCTAGTTTCATAGCATGTAGTCAGAAAAGTTGCATGGTATGACGTCGATCTTTTTGAATTTGTTAAGACTGGTTTTGTGGCCTAATATGTGATCTATTCTGGAGAATGTTCCATATGCATTTGAAAAGAAAGTGCATTCTTCTGGTTTAGGATAGAATACTCTGATTATCTCTATCAGATCCATCTGGTCCAGTGTGCCATTCAAAACCATTATGTTCTTGTTGATTTTCTGTTCCAATCATCTATCCATTGATGTAAGTGGGTTATCAAAGTCCCCTACTACTATTGTGTTACTAACAATTACTTCCTTTATGTTTGTTCTTAGTTGCTTTATGTATTAGGGTACTCTCTTATTGGGTTCATAAATATTTATAATTGCTATCATTGTTGGATTGTTCCCTTTATGATTATGAAGGTCCTTCTTTCTTGTTATAGTCTTTGTTTTAAAATGTATTTTGTCTGATCTGAATATTGCTACCCCACTTTCTTTTCACTTCCATTTGCATGATAAATGCTTTCCATCCCTCACTTTTCAATCTGCATGTGTCTTTATGTCTGAAGGAGTCTCTTGTAGGCAACATATAGATGGTTCTTGATTTTTTTTTTCGTTTATTTGTTTATTTACAGCATAACAGTGTTCATTGTTTTGGCATCACACCCAGTGCTCCATGCAAAACGTGCCCTCCCCATTACCCACCACCTGTTCCCCCAACCTCCCACCCCTGACCCTTCAAAACCCTCAGGTTGCCCCAACCTCCCTTATCCATTCTGTCACCCTACATCTTTAGATTGGAGCATTCAGTCTACTTATATTGGAATTAATTACTGATAGGTGTGTACTTATTGCCACTTTGTTACTTGTTTTATGGTTGTTTTGTGGTTCTCTGTTACTTTCTTTTCTTGCTCTCTTATGGTTTGCTGATTTTCTTCAGGGATATACTTGGATTCCTTTCTCTTTATTTTTTTGTCTATTACTGGTTTTTGATTTGGGATTATCATTAGGTTTGTAGATAACATCTCATGCATGTAGCAGTCTATATTAAAGTTGATGGTTGCTTACTTTTGAACCTTTCTTACTCCTGTCCCCAGGTCCCCATGTTTTACGTTTATGGTGTCATACTTTATATCCTTTTATTCTGTGAATCCCTTGACTGATTTTAATAGATATACTTAAATTTACTGCCTTTGCACTTCCTACTTTTCTTACTCCTGTTTATGGTCTTTCCTTTCCTGTCAAAGTATCCCCTTTAAATTTCTGTAGGGCTGGTTTAGTAGTCATGAATTCATTTAACTTTTGTCTGGGAAACTCTTCATCTCTCTTCTATTCTGAATGATAGTCTTGCTGGATAGAGTATTCTTGGCTGCAGGTTTTTCTTTCAGCACTTTGAATACATCATGCCACTCCCTTTTGGCCTGCAAAGTTTCTGGTGAAAAATTAGCTGATAGCTTTATGGAATTTTCCTTGTATGTAACTGTTTTCTTTTGTTATGTTTGATATTCTCACTTTATCACTACTCTTTGCCATTTTAATTACTATGTGCGTTGGTGTAGACCTACTTGAGCTGATTTTGTTGAGGGTTCTCTGGAGCTCTTGGATCAAGATTTCTGTTTCCTTTCCCAGATTCAGGAAATTTTCATCAATTTTCTGCCCCCTTTTCTCTTTCTTCTGTTTCTGGGATCTCTATAATGTGAATTTGTATAATGTGAATGTTAGTATGTTTAATGATGTCACTAAATTCCCTAAGTCTGTTTTCACTTTTATTTTTATTTTTCTCTCTGCTGCTCAGCTTGATTACTTTCCATTACTCTGTCCTCCAGGTCACTCATCTGTTCTGCTTCCTCTCTACTATTTATTTCATCTAGTATATCTTTAATTTCAGTTATTGAGTTCTCCGTCTTTGATTGGTCCTCTTTTGTTTTTGTCTCTTTGTTGAGGGTTTCACTGAGGTCCTCCACTCTTTTCTCAAGTTCAAGTTCACTCTTTTCTCAAGTTCAAGTTCAAGTTGAAATTACTTTCAATTCTCTCAGACATTACGTTTCTCCATTTCATTTAGCTCTCTTGCTGTGATTTTGTCCTGTTCTTTCATTTGGGACTAATTCCTCTTCCTCCTCATTTTGTCTAACTCTCTATGTCTGTTTCTATGCTTTAGGAAATTCAGCTACATCTTCTGCTCTTGAAAGTGGTGGCCTTATGAAGAAAAGGTCCTGTAGTGTCCTATAGCACATTGTCCCCTATTCACCAGAACCTGGCGCTTCCCGGGTATCTCCTATGTGTGCTGCATGTGCTTTACTGTTGTAGCTGAGCCACTTTTGACCTTCAGTACAGTTGTCTGCAGAGGCTCTCTCTGCCCGCTGTGAGCAGAGTTTGCTGCCTGTGTTGTTAATGGGCCTGTCTGAGGCCACCCTGGACTTGAATTGAGTCTGACCAGAGATGGAGTAGCACGGAACTGCAGGACATTTTCCCTGGATTATCCCCTGAGAAACTTTTATTGGTGGGTTGGGCCGCAGTCAGACCAGATGTCTGCCCCAGCCCACTGCTGGGGCTACAGTGGAACTGGTGTGGGTTGTTCTCTTCCCCTCTCCCAGGGGGAGTCACTTTGGAGTGATGCTGCTGCCTGTTGGGGCTACTTTGCCCCAGGCCAGGCTTGTGACACTGCTATCGATTGGCTCTGGCCAAGGGCATACTGGAGGGAGCAGATCTCCACAAGAACATGGGAGCGAGGCATACTGTTATCAAGTTAGGTGGAGAGTGTTGGCACAGTGCTGGTTCTCACAGATGTCTGCATGTCTAGGTTGGGGGGAAGAGGAAAGAAATGGTGCCTGCCAGCTCTCTTATTACTGGAGAAGTCTCCCAATAATCCCTGCCCCTCCAGTTCACACTCTGGGATTAGTATACAAATCTTTCTCCTATATATCCTAGGCATTTTTCAAACTGCTTTTCTATGCTAGATCTCTGTGGAGCTGTTTGTTGTGCTATTTCGTTAAGGGCAGAGACCTATTTCTTAAGCCTATGACTCATAGTTACTATAAAGTTCTTGTCTACCACTTACGATATCTGGGCCATTTTGAGTCTGTTTCTTTTTTCCATTTTTCCTCTTAATTTTAGATCGTAACATTCAAGTTTTCACTGACTGAACAGAGAGAGTTGAGGCTGGGTTTTTGGTCTGAAAAGGCTTAATATAACCCTGTTCTTAGGACATAGACCTGCAGGGCTTTCATCTGAGAGCATGGTGTATTTGCTGTGACTTTTGTCCTTGGAAAGTCTAAAATTCTAGTCATTGTGTCCTTGACAGTGGAGACCAATACAAATTTTGTTCTACTTTTTAGAGTTCTTCCCTTGCATTTTTAGCCTCTATCATTGTATAGTTTTGGAGTTTTGTAAATAACCTGAGATTAAAGCAGCTCTGTGTTTGAAGCTCCTTTAATCTCTAATTTTATCACTCTATATTTCAGTCTACCAGAATCTCTGCTGCTTTTTCTGACATCATTTTTTTGTTTGGTACATAACTAGTGTATTCATCTTCTTGCCTACACTAAGAATTATCATATTCACCTAGCCACAGAATATAGAATATCAGACTATCTCTATGGTTTCCCTTTTTGGAGGGAATATTAACTCTTACAGTTCTTGTTCCTTCAGCAGTTCTCAGATGCTTTTCATAGATTAATTTTATATTAAATTTGTTCATTCTAGTTCTTATTTTATATTTTGTCCATTCACCCTGGCTTTGGTTGGCCATAGCCATTCCATTCTACGTACCAGCTTTTAATTTTATGTTTGGTGATTTAAACAGTCATTGGTCTCCACTTCTACTGACAGGGCATTACCTAACATTCAGGGGGGAAAAAGTATATCTTCTATTTATTTGTAGGCACAAGAGGCTCAAAACAGTGTTTCTATTTAAAATGTTTTCCTTCTCATTAACGTATTTTCTTAACAGGTTCCATTTTTTTATTGTGAACACATCAAAAGAATGATAAATATTTGAGAATATTGACTTCACTGTCAAAATCTTACTTGTTTTACATAGGAATTTTTTTTTTAATGTAGCTAAAGATTGACTTGTAGGATACATTTTTGAGAGTATTGTATTTAAAAGTCTAGTCAATGAAACCATAATAAGATATAATTAATTCATCATGAAGCATGCAGATCAAAAAAATTCAAGAAAAACCTTAGTAAATTTATTGTCACTCAAAATGGAATTGAGACCAAATGGCAAACTGCTAATAATTCTTATTTCTGAATCAGCAGTATGAGCTATTCCTCTCAGAACAAACAAAAGAAGTAGAATGATTCTAAACCACCTTGAATTTCCTAGATTAATAGATCACTGATGCAGGTATGTTTATTCTGTTAAGACATAGGTAAAATCTTAAGTTATCCTTGGGCCTCGTGACCTATCAGAAATATTCATACCTCACCTCAAAAAAGATTCAGGACAACTTACATTAATAGAAACTAAAAGTTCATTTTAAAAGAGTAGAAGCTATCAAGGCAAAGAAAAAAAGAAGATAATTAGATGAAGCTAGGGGAAGGTGATGCTTGCCATAAGGATCATGCTTCATTCAGACAAAAAGCACAAAGATTTTACCCATTTTTCTCTTCATCCTTAAGGAGATACTGAGTAATCAAAGGAAGCAGATCTAATGTTCATAGTTCATTTCCTACAGTTTGAAAAAAAGAAATTCTTTTTTGTTGTTTTAAAGATTTCATTTATTTGTCAGAGAGAGAGAGAGAGAGCACAAGCAGGCAGAGTGGCAGGCAGAGGCAGAGAGAGAAGCAGGCTCCCTGCTGAGCAAGGAGCCCACGCAGGACTCAATTCCAGGACCCTGGGATCAGGACCTGAGCCAAAGGCAGTGGCTTAACCGACTGAGCCACCCAGGTGTCCCTGAAAAAAGAAATTCTTAAACAGATTGGCAAGTGGCCTTCATGGTTACTTCCAACATTATGATTCTGTCAGGCAGGCCAACTATGAAGGCAAGTGCAATTAACACCTATCTATGAAATGTGCCATAAAGAAAGACTTTCTCTTCCAAATAGCTTTCCTCTACTCTAAAATTTCCTTCTCCCCAACTCGGCCTCCATTGTGGAAGCCATCTAATATTTAGTAATTCACGAAGCCTAAATTGAGAAGTTGGAGATTAAGAGAATTAAGATCTCTGCTAAATGCATACTTTTGATTTAGAAAGATAACACTCATTACCAGTTTAACATTGTTCTTTATTAAATTAACTCAAGTCACACACCATCAGAGTGCTCAGTGAGATGGTTCCTGACTCTGCCCTACCAATTTCAGTTGCTTCATTGAGCCACTGACAAGCTCGGTGCAATGGATCAAAGAAGTATCCACTCATCACTTCCAGCCGGTTGAGACATCTTAATAATGTGATTAAATATTTTGACATGAACCAATATTTGATGAAGCTATTAAAAACGTTTAGCATGTATCCACTGAAGTTTGTTATAGACTCAATATATTCTGATTCTTCAGATCCATGTAGTATATTTGATTTGATATGTTAAATTTTAAGGAGATCAAATTAAACTAAAGTATAACCTGAGGAATGTGGTGAGGAGAAAAAGTAGAAAATGTGTCTAAAAATATTTAAAAGATTGGGGATGGCAAAAATGAAACATTTGTGAATATAATCACTCTTAGCAATGCCTAAAGATACCCTTTTGGGAGGGGAAATTTATTCTTCTCTGCTCTCCTACAGACAAATGAAAGAATAAAGATGAGTGAGTGAAAATAAGAGAAATAGCCATTTTGTATCAATTTTACAGCATTTTTTTAACCATATAGAACCTCCTAACAATGGGAAGGTTTGCTTTGTGAAGCTATGCCCTTCTTGTCATTGAAAGTGTTCAAGCAGAGTCTGAATTATCATCCATTCCACGATTCATTCACTTAATAAATATTTATGGAGGGCTTATTATGTTCAAGGCAGTGTGCTGAGACTACGGGAAAGGCAAAGATGAATCAGACTGAATTCTTCCCCAGTAGTAGAGCTATGATTTGAACTGAATAATTAGAATACAAGGTAAGAAAGGAAAAGTGCCCTAGGAGACATACAGATAATTTTGTATAGGAATGCAGAAGAGGGAGGCATGATTTTCAGTACATGGATATTGGAGGAGTGTTTTCTCCTCTACAATCCATTCTCTACAGAGCAACAGGAAATCAGTTCATATTATACTCCTCATAAAAACACTTTAACAGTTTTTCATTGCACATATTATAAACCCAGTGCCATCACATTTGACTTCTAAGGTCAGATGTGATCTGGCTTCTGCCTATGTTCCCACCCTCACGTCCACCAGCCACAGCAGTGTTTCTGTTTCTGGAACACACCAAGCTCATTCATCCTCAAGCTTTTTTTCTATTTATTTATTTATTTATTTTGGGTCAGTTCATCTGCTTTAATGCTCTGTTTCCAGACTTTGGTTTGGTTGACAGTGTCTTATTTTCCAATTTCAGTTCCCTTGTCATTTCCTCTTTGAGGCCATCCTTGGGCACTCCATCTAAATTAGCTGAAGGTGGCTTCTCAATCCTCCATCTCTCCATACCCATCACCATTTTATTTTCTTTCTAGTACTATCTTAATTTTGAAACTGTCCTTTCTCTTGCCCATTTAATTATAAATTGCCTATTATCTGTCTTTCTCATCTAGAATGTAGCAAGAGTGAAGATTTGTCCACCTTCTTTGCTGTTGTGTCTCCAGCATGCAGATTAGAACAATATCTAACATGCCATAGGCATACAATACATACTTCTTGAAGGCTTACTGAATAGAGTTTTTTGCACAGGGTGAGAGTTTAGACAAGAATCTTTAACTCCTTCCAACTCTGATATCTTATAATATCAATGTTCTATGATAATTCCTCTCAGCTGGATTAGCCATTTTATCACACCTGGGATTTGGGTCATTGTTTTTCTTTTGCTCTACAGACACTTTTTCAACTTTCCAGCTCAAATGAATGCATGTGTTTCAGTGATTCTTCTCTAAGTCCTTCTGAATCATGATTAAATCTTTAAAAATAAATTCCCCAAATCTCTACTAACCAGATGTACTCTTTGCATATTATTTCAATATTATTTTGTAATTGGTCTGTTTCATAGATGTTAGGTTGCCTATGCCAACTGAAATAAAATGCACACTACATGTCACTTCTCAGTAGCTCCATCAAAAAACCGGTATTAAGAAATAAGTGGATTTCATTTTATTAGTATACTTTAATTTAATCTAATATATCAAAAATATTATTTCAACATGTAGCAATATAAAAATTATTCATGACGGGTACTGGGTGGCTCAGCTGGTTAAGTGTCTGGTTCTTGATTTTGGCTCACGTTGTGATCTGAGGGTCATGAGATGAAGCCCTGACTTAGCTTCTGCACTTAGCATGGACTCTGCTTGCTCTTCTCCCTCTCCTCCTTCCCCCTTCTCTCTATTTCTCTCTCTAAAATAATAAATATATAAAATCTTTGTACATACAATAAAGTTGTATTTAATGGCCAATTATTTTATACTGCTTAAGCATTAGAATTTTATGTTATTAATGTTATTGACAAAATTAAATAAAATTTAAAATTTAAAATCCTCTGTCACACCAGCCCCATTTCAAATGCTCAATTAACTACATATTGCTAGTGGCTACATATAGGTCAGCGTACAACTACACAGCTAAATAGTAGATGCCCTGGTACAGGAACTGTCTCTTCGCCAATGTAGTTCATTTGTTGGATATGTAAATTAATGAATAAGACATTATTTAGTTTCTAACAAACAAATGAGAAAACATAAATGAAAAACATAAATGAATCATTTGTACTATTTCTCCAAATAAGTCTTTAATTACTGCTTTTGCCAGGAAATGGCATTGATAAAAGCAAAAACAGCACTGGAAAATAAAAATACTAGTGTAATTAATGAATGTCATGAGACTATGCTGTTGTGGTCAGAATAAGTTCTGTATGCCTTAAGCAAATTTTAATGATAGGGAGAGTTAACTCAGGGCTATCCTGAGTCTCAAGATTTTGCTTCTTCACACATGCTAAAAGCGCTGTTAAACATAGTCAGAGGAGCAGCTGGAGAAAAGGCTGCCTCCAACCCTTTATAATAAGAACAAGCTATTACCATTCATGCATCCTTGCATTTCATGTGAGCCTCTATTATAAAAACCAAATCATAAAATAAATCAGCAAATTCATATACACATATATGTATACATCAGTAGAAGGGGAAATGAAGAAAAGGAAAATGAAAGTATAATAATAAATGGAAAATGAAGTTTTAAAGGAAATTAATGAAATATTTTAAAACCTAATTAAATAAACATAAGAATTTAAACACAAAAAGATCTTACATATGGTTGATTTTTTTAAGTCACGAAGTACTTGAATATTCAATATAATAACATTAAAATTTTCTAAAAATTTAAGAGTAATATAGAATAAAACCTAAGATTATGAAAAAAGCTAAAAACGTTAACCAAGGAAAACAGAATATTTCTATCATAATAACAGTAATTACTATTTCTCAAGCACAGACCATGTGCCTGACACTTTGCTGGATATTTAGGCTTTTAGCTTCTCCTTTCAAAGCAAACCCTGGGTAATGACCTCATATGTATTTTTTTAAGATTTTATTTATTTATTTGAGAGAGAGCACAGTTGGGGGGGTGCAGAGGAAGAGGGAGAGGCCGACTCCCCACTGAGCAGGGAGCCTGACATAGGGCTCAATCCCAGGACCCCGAGATCATGACCTGAGCCAAACAAAGGCAGAGGCTTAACTGACTGAGCCACCCCAGTGCCCCAGTAATGTCCTCATTTAAGAGATTTAGAAAGTTACCTGCAATTCACACTGCTAGTAAGGGGAAGAGCTAAAATTGGGAGGTGAGAATATTCAGTATGATTTCTATTTTAAATGTTCTCTTATAGATTGGCTAGACTCTGAAAGAAGTAGAAATAAGCACTTCTATAGAAGAAAATCCACTCCATCCTCCTAGCCCCTTCCACACACAGGGACTGTGCTGGGCTCATAGCATCCGTGGTGAAGAGGTAAGCCCTGGTCAGAAAGAGATTCTTACTGTCCTCTGAGGCTCCCCTGGAACATAAAAATGTGTGAGTGCAAAATTCATGTGAGATTATTCATTGAGGAAAGAAGAGGTGGAGAGGGATCTACTGAATGACACCACCCTCAGGAACCCCAATCCAACTGAGTGGCAGTACCATGTTTCTACCAATGTCATTGGGACACGATTTACTCAGCACCGATATGCTAACAAACTGAACTCTTTTTGACGGATTTTTTTTTTTTTTTTTGCTATTTCAAATTGAAAATTTTTTAAAAATGAAGAGCAAGGTAGATTAATCAAGATTTATAAGCCACAGCCTGTCAGGAGAGGAAAAGAATAAAACGTTAGCTCTCCTTAGAGAAAAATTGATTGAAATTGAAAAATCACCTCAGACACAAAATGCACACTGAAAATATTTTAAAACAACCACGATATTTAGTGAAAGTAAAATTAGGTGACACATGATCACTCATTGTAGATTTACTTTTTCAAAGAATGTTTTCATCATTTTATAACCTATTTAATAGTGGCCTTTAAGGCTCCCCCCCCTTTTTTTTTCTCAGTGAGTTTCTAGGGGTTTTTTTTGGTTTGTTTGTTTTGTTTTTTTCCTGGATATTTTTCTGGGATCTTCTCCTCCAACCTATCCTCTTACATTGACTAATTTAAATTATGTCTTCTGTTTTCTAGATAAGCATCAAATTAATCTTGAAATCTTTAGTGGCATGAATCTAGAAGTGGCATGAATAAAGGCTAAGAGTATCAGTGATGGGTCTGCCTTCCACCAGGCCAGATACAACCAGAAAAGGACTTACATATAGCAAGAATTCTAATATTCTTGTTGGGGAGCCTCTTTGGTCTTCCTCTAAAGTTTCTTCCATTTTTACAATTCTCTCAGAGCACACAGGAAGTGTTCTATCAAATTTTTACCCTCTTTTACATCATTTTGTCTGTCTCCTAAATAAATAAAAATCTGTGGCTCAGCATAAAGAACACTGCATTAAGGAAGAGGGTGAGGTGAATTTTAGTCTGATTTTTATAAGAATGTTGCTGATGAGACTAGTCCCTCCAGTCACATCAGGGACTCTCAAGTGTGTTTTGTTTTTTGTTTGTTTGTTTGCCTCAACCGTCAATAGAAACACAATTTAAAATAAAATCTTCAAACCATTTTTTGGAAATGGGGAGGATATTAATTATAAATGAGCTCAAAACAAATCATGAAAAAATAAGTCATACTCTTAGAAATTATGAAATGATTTTTTTTTTTTTTTGTAAAATGGAATTCTAAAGTGCTAACATATCCTTTGCTAACTGGTAAGAGAAACTGAAAAAGCAAAGAATTAGTCTATCTTCAATGTGATCTTTGTTTCCATGCAGGAAAAAAAAAAGCCCAAATAAGTCAACACAAATATTCTGAGTAGGCTTGGAATGAACTCCATCTTTAGTAGATATGGTTACATCGGAGTATCATAGATCAATTAGACAACTCTTTAGAACAATCTAACACACTTAACTCAACCTTGGGATTTCTCACACTCGCCTGATCATAACAATTACACTGGCTTCTTTGGAGATTCTGCTTTGGTGGCTCTCGGCTGAGACATGGAGTTCTGTATTTTTGAAAAGCACTCCTGAAAAATACTTAGGATCAAGCTAGTTTGAGCAACCCTGCTTTATAGTACAAGAACCAGCAACTTTCTAATATTCATTTGGTTCATGAGACTCTTTACTACTAAAAAGAATAGGCTCCTCAGCTGTCACGAGAATTCTGATCTGCTTGAAAATCATATTTCTCAATGGAAAAAAAAATCTTGGCATATCCTTTTTAGACTTCTTTGTATAAATGAGCACCACTACCCACCCACTTACCCTGCACCCCCATAGCTCCTTTCCCCCTTTGTAAACTGAGAAAGCCAGTCCCCCCAGACTACACTGCATCAGACCAGAAGTGACTCTCCCAAGATAATCACTTTGAAGGCTTGAACTGAAATCATCTACTGACTTCTACCTGTGATTTTAAATAGTTCAGAATTTTAATATAAGAAGTGAAGAGCAATATATGAGTACTTGGATGTAAATACGTCTTCTGTGTGCATAGTCTGCCTGGACCAGAGGGTAAAATAGGAAGATGGTATGGGAGGCTTCCCTGAGGTTCCTTCTCATCCCTCTGCCCCATCTCCAAACACAGCAAGACAGCTTTACCCTCTTCTGCATCAGCCCTTACTCTGATATGTAGTTTCCCTCTGAAAAATCTGTGGGTGTTCTTCAACCTCCTATTCTCTCTAAGCTTCCTCTACCTACTTACAAAGTCCTTTTCCAGCGTGTTTTAGCCATGTGTCCTTCAAACATGTTGTCCTTCGACAATGTTGTTCTGTTCCTGACACAGGCCCTTACTCTAGGTCTTGCCATATAAAGTGACTTCTAAGCAGTAGATAAGCGCTAAATATTATCAGAGGGGAGTATTATCATACTTTGTGTTTGAAATCATAAAATCTTATCTTTGTTTTCTCACAAGAGTACCATTATCCCATTCTCCACAAGGAGAAACAGACCTAGAAAGATCAAGTGACTGCCTCCTTCAAATCAGTAGCAAGCTTGGGACTGGTGCTTCCATGCTTCAACTTCATTATGCTCTCCAGTTAAGCCCATGTGCCGGTCATTAAAATATTCTTTCATTCAAGAATTATTTACTCTTTCTTCCAGATCATTAATAAAGACATTAAACAAAACCAGACCTCCCGCTGACCCTACAGTCAACATGTTGCCCTGAGTCATTAGGACTTGTCTTCCAGCCAGTTCTCAGTTCATGTGACAGAGCACACAGCAAAGCCAACGCTAATGAGGTTGGTAAATAAGGTTTATTGAGAAACTCTATCAATTGCATTACAAAAATATAAATATATGTGTGTTAAGGTACATTCATTGTGCTCATGGTTTTTAATTCTATTGAGAATGCCATCAAGACTGTCTGGCACTATTTGCTTTGGTAAATCTGTTCTTTGATAGCAGAGCTCTTTTAGCTCTTTTGATTCCAGTATCCTCTTAGTGTTCTAATCTTAACAATGGTGCTATTATTTTTTTTTAAAGGATTGATTTCACAACAGGAATGCAAGTATAGATTCCTTATTCGAAGATGATTATTAGGAAAATTCATAATAACAAATGCCAGGGAAGAACACTGGGCCAGAGAGAAGTTTGGACATCTTAGTAAGTGCCTCTGGCCCCAGATCTTCTCCCTAGCACTAAACAAAGTGGTCTCAGGGCCAAGAGGGTGACACCTGAGAAAGAACTCAAGACAGCTGTGCTTCTGAGTGTGTCTTCCAAGTGGAGCACCTCCCATTCACGTGCCTGATTTTTACACCAGATATTCTACGGCTCTACTCCATTACATTGCTTTTCTTGTCCTACAATTCCTTGTACTTAACTGCCGCATATGAACCTTTGTTGATACACTGTAAGATTTTACCTACATATTTTCTACCTGTTTAAGCAACTTGTTTCATAGAACTCTTCTGTCCCTTAGTGAAAATTGAAGTGTCATGAAAGGCAAGGAATTTCCATTTAAGCCAAAGTCAAAGTAGTGTCCTGATGACTACCCCAAAGCATATTTTAGAGGAACAGAAATTGGGTCAGCTAGGAATTAAATTAACAACCACCATGTTTCCCTAACCACAATGGCATAACCTTATGTCCAGGATCTTCACAGCTGAGGACTTTGACAATGACTCGCCAGAAAACGCTATACACATATAGTTTTTGGCCTGCCTTTAAAAAGGTCCCTCCTGGATGAACTTTCTGTTTTCACTATTGGCTTGAGCCATTTCACAGGGACCATACACCGTACATATGTTCCAGGTAACACAAGTTTTAAAATGGCAATATCCATTTACTAAATAGTTATATTATAAAGTAATATCTAATTTTAAAATGTAGATATCACATATAAAGCTCTCCGCTAATTAATGGCCCTACTCATTGGAGTGAGAGCAAGGATGTTTCCAGTATTTTGATTATATTATTATAAGTGTATGATGTTTAAAAGGGCTTGAGATTTGTATGAGAGGGAAATGAATTACACTTTAGCATACTGGGTCAAGAGATTTCCCAACTTTTACTTATATTTTCTGAAATATATACAGAAGGGCCATTTTATATGTAAAATACTATGAATTCATTTCTCTATGATAATTGCAAGACTTGCTACAATTGTAAGTGCTGTTTAGTAATAATATCATTTAATATGAACTGATATTTATGGGCAAGAAAATGAGTGATTCAGATTTGAAGAGTTGCTTGTGGGGTCCTGTTCCATCTGTTGAGCTTGATTTATGCCTGAGGGACATTCTGCACAGACAAGTTTACAGTTGTCTTAGACTGAAAGACCAGGGTGCTTTATTAGCAACAAACGTATGCGTGTTTTCCTTTATGGATATCAGCTGCTACAAGAACAAACTTGCAAAGCTTTTTCTGGGTTTACTCCTATGTGGCAGTGCAACAGCTTTCTCCAGACGGATTCTTTTGAGTGACATTATGTCATCATTTTTATTAACTGTTGAATTACAGAAAATGAATCTTTACATAACTATTCTAAATACAAACATGAAAGTAATCTCATAGAAATTGATAATATCAAGATCCGATTCAGAATGTGATTTATATTCTTAAGTAACTTGGTTTCGCTATTGATTAATATTTGTTTACAAGTTTCATAAGAGTGTGATATGGAAAGAAAAGTGACCCATTTCACGTGTTGTGAGTAGAACTATCTTATGAAAGAATAAATGCTAACATTTTTTAGCATTTCCTTGGTTTTGCTCTGTGCTAAGTACATTATGTGCACACCTTGTATCATTTCATCATCAACAACAAATCTCTGAGGTCAAATCTATATTATCTCCATTTCATAGTTGAGGAATAGGAGGCACAGAGGGTATTTATATAAGTAACTTATCCAAAGTATACAGCCAGAAAGCAGAATCTGAACACAAGCAGTCCTATGCAGAGCTCTGGCTTTTGAACTCCTGCCACCAGAAAGTCAGGTAGGTTAGTGGTTCTCAGACTTGGGTAGAGGTCAGAGTCACGTGGAGTACTCATTAAAACACAGACTGTTGGGCCTCACTCCCAGAGTTTCTGGGACAGTAGGTCTAGTCTGAAGCCTGAGAATTGGCATTTCCCTCAAGCTCCCAGGTGATGTGTTGCTGCTGTCTCAAGAACCACACTTTGAAAACCACAGAAGTGGTTGACTTGAAGTCAGAACAGCTGAGATGGGCTGTGGAGATTTCAGGAGCTGGATGGAGATGCTCCCATGTGACTGGAGAGAGAAAAAAAGGGGGCAACCAGACATTAAGGTAGGGAGCAAAGCAGGACGTTCAGGAAGAGGGAGCCTAAGGAGGAGGAGCACAGGAGCGAGGGGGTCTGTGTCGGTGTGCCAGTCTGTGGTCAGGAAGAGAGGGCAGGTGGAAAATCCCACCATGAAAGATGTCAAATCCAAGGAAGGAACTTTAAAAAGAAACACTGAAAGTGCCACAGGAATTTTTCCTTCAAAAACTCAACCTTGGGAAAATATTTGACCTTTCTAAAGCATAAGGAAAGAACAAATAAGAGATAATAGTGGCAAAGGCATCAATCTGGGAGACAGAAAATGACCCTCAGCCCTAAACTTCTGGCAGTCCTGTAGCAGCCACTTTGCCTCTCTGGGCCTCGGTCCCCTAGATCTTCATCTTACTTAGTCCAGTCCATAGATCTTCATCTTACTTAGTCCAGTCCATAGATCTTCATCTTACTTAGTCCAGTCCATAGATCTTCATCTTACTTAGTCCAGTCCATCTCTACAGTCCTTTTTTGTTTCAATGGTCTGAGTTTCAATTGATGGGGATATTGGGTTATGACTTTCCAGTGTATTTGCTTTACAAATCTCCTTCTTTCCTTCATCTACATTGCTTATGAACTGATAATCCCCTTACTCAGCCTGAGTTAGAATGAAGTATGAACTTATTAATGACTGTTTATTAAGAGAGGTGGCATTTACGTTTGTCTCTGGCTTTGGTTTGAGTCTTTAGAGAGCACTGCAGTTAAACTGATTTATTTTTAGCAGCCCGAAAAGAGAGGATTGCCTAATGTTTGTTGCCTTTTGGGCCTGCCTTCTATGTAGAAGTCTGGGAAAGCCATCAATACAGTCAGTGAAAGAAGTAAGGTGCTCCAAGCTTGTTTTCTTGGTTATAATTAATGGAGGCCATTCGGGGACATGTAACATTTACTCAAATTAAGATGATGTGCACTATCTCCTACCTACCCAATTCTTTCTATTAAAGAGTCGAGACACTTTTTAAAAGCAGTAGGCAAGGTATATGGGTTTATTTCCATGTCCGGGTCTCAGAAGAATTTAAGAAGGAGATGTTCCAGGCCAGGAGACTGGCTGAGGAACACAAGAGGCTTGTGTTCCTCTTACCATCACCCTGTAGATGTTGTCTTCTCACCCTGTGTCTCTCTCTTCCTGTACTATTTTAACCAGAACCCCAAAAGTATAAGACAAGGGGGCTTGAGCCTGTTTTTATACTTCTCAACCCTAGCCTCCTTTTTTCCAGCTGTATATTTACCTTCTAATGTATAGTAGGGCTGATTAAAGAGAATCGGGATGGCAATGTGGGGTTACTTTTTGTGGTACAGGAAGTTTACAGTGCTTTTCATATACTCATTTTTCAAGTATAAAAACTGTGATCTATAAGACAGAAAGTGCCTTCTCTGGATCACTCAGTGAGGGGGTCACGGAAACTGAACTAGAGTCTGACTCAGTTTGTACCAAGAGATCCTGTGGCATACCACGTGTCTCAGACCTTGTTACTAAGTTTTCCTGTTGTGTTTATTTCCCACTTGTACACACACACACACACACACACACACACCACACTCACAAGCTTTCACACTTGCACATGCTCATAGTCGTTCACTTACTTCTTTGCTCTCACACTCAAACACACTCATAATCAACACACACACTCCCTCCCACATACTCCTTGATGGTCAAACCCAATACTCTGAGACTCGAGTTACTTCAGGAGCATCGAAATGTCTGCTATCCATGTGGCCTGCTGTTGGAGGACCAACTCATTCTCAGAGATTCCTTTTGTTGAATTGAAGTGATCCACGTGGGGTTTAAGACCTCATGTGAACACCCAGCCAAAGTTTCAAGCCAGGACTTGGCCTGCATGGGAGTTCCCCATGGAGGCTCTGACTCCTGGGGATTTTTTTGTGCTAGATTAGGTGGCAGTCAGTGAGAAATGGAACTTTGAAGAGAAAGAAAGTCTGAAGAGGATTGAGTGACGGGATTCTAAGACGATGTGTTCAGAAGGGAATTGATGCCAGGGAATCACTTCAAGAGTGAATTTTAAAGATGAGAATCCAGTGACTGAACAGAACCAGAGTCCAGAAACAAAATCCAAGTACCTAAAAATGAGGTGGCCAAGAGGAACTGGATGGTATAAAGGTTTCCGTGGCATCAGAGGATAACTGGGATGAGGAGATGGATGTTCTAAAGCTCTGTGCTAACCATGAAGAGAGGTGATTTGCTTGTAGCTGGGTTCTACTGGCCTCTATCTGATGAACCTCCTTGCTCTATTCTGTGGCAACTTCTGACACATAGGGCCTTCACTTCTTCCTTGGACAAATGAGGAACAGGGGACTGTAAGTCACACAGTGGCCAACTTTGATTGAAAGGAAGACTTTGATTTTATTATTCTTTGGAGGAAGTAACTGTAGATCTATCCCCTTCTCTTCTCCCTGTTTGGCAGTCTGACAAGTGTCACCCAGATAAGATGGGCCTTTTTGAAGGTGCTTTGAATTCTGCCTGAATTTTCTCAGGAAAGCACCTGACATCTGGTGCGAGAACAATCTAGAACATGTTCTCACAACCTCCCAGAAGCTGAATATCAAGTTTATCCAGACTTGGATCTCAATGATCCTTATACACAGCTTTTAATTAATCAACAAATTAGTCAACAATATGCAAATAGGTAGGATAATTATTTGGTACATCTATCACCTTCTGTATTTATGTAGCCTATTTTATGTCTGGGCAAGGTGGGTGGCCACAGGCCTGGTGGGATTTAAGCAGTACAAGGTATGAAAGGTACTGCCTCAACTATAAATTTTGTCCCATTTTGGGGACATAGCCATAATCTACTTTATTCAAGTATTTAACTATTTCTTTACCAATAATGAAGCCAAAAGTTTTTCACTCTATAAAAAATATATTTTCAATTAATCATGCCATATGCTTTCCTGAAAAAATGTTCTTACTATGAGGCCACATAAACAACAATGGAACTACCAAGTTTCAGTTCAATTCCATATGCTACAGGGAGTTTGCCAGTATGGAGGTGTCACATTTTGACAAGAAAAGGTAGAGATGACCTCTTAGAAATAAGAAACAAGAATCATTTCCTATAGTATTTAGCTTTTATTCTAAGTTGCCATCTGGACAAATTAGCCAATGAAGGCTTTATATTTTAAACCTTGAAAAGGAGAAATAGTCCAAGTAAATTTTATTTTAGGATTGACCTGCTCTCCTAATTTTTATCTCCACACAAACCTTCAGGTAAGGTTAAATTATGATATGCCTCTTTGATCTTTCTACATCAATTGAATCATGAGTCAGTTCTCAGTGTTTATGGTTTCATGATCATGAAAATATTGTAGCAGTTTTGTTTTACTATTTGGACTTTCTCAAAGAAGTGATCCTAATGCCCAATGAGTAATCGAAAACACCAAAGTGTTTTTTCAGTTGTTAACATATCAATCACAAGGAAATCTGTCTGTAGGAAAATTACCTCTCTACAAGTGAATAAAACAGCAATCAACTGTGGAATGATTTTTTTTTTCAGTTAGCATGTTAAATTTATATAACAATCAAAAATATACATATCATGTTTTTATATAATGTTCACTGGTTATAATTCTTTCCTATAGTCCCTGATAAGTTATTGTTACAACTCATGTTCCCTGTTTTTATTTTGATTTTTTTTTGTATTGCCAAAACATATGCTACTGACCATATAAGGCAAAATTGCTGTGTCTAAAAAACCACATGGTGAATGCTTGCATTTCAATTAAAACCAGATCTCTTGACATCTTTATGCATCTGAGCCCTAGCCACATGAGGGTAGCTCTGTCAGCCTCCCCCACTCTTGATCAATGTGAGCACATCTATTCTTAGACTATGAAAGATGTGCCTTAGGTGCCAAGGGAAGGATTGCTGGCTTGTCACAGCTGCAGCCTGGTGGGGAGTACTTTGTGTGGTCTGTGAGCACAACTTTTCTGCCTTCCCTCCTGGCTGTGCACCTCTGAGTGGGAGAAGATGCACTCCAGGCTCATCTTCATTCTTGTGTTCTCACGTCAAACTGGGGGGTTGAGAAGAGCATATAAAAGAGGCCACACACTTGTTCATCATAGGTTGCCTGGAAAAAAACAGAAGCTGCTAAATGAATGAATTATTCTTTGGGAGTGGCTGTACCAAACTGATCACTATTTGAGTCAAGACTAAATAACTTTAGGGGGGAAAGAATCTGGAAACTGTTAGACAGAAAATAGCAGAGGAAAAAAACAAAAGAGCATTTTATTTTTTATCGACTGGTGATTAACTTAGAATAGAGTCATCTGATGACTACCAGGGTTGTTGAAATGGTGAAAAGACATGGTTCCTGCATCTCCAAACTAACCAAAGATAGGGTTTAGTATTTCTACACCAGATTGTGGTTTCTTATGAATAGTTCTAGCTAAAAACAAAACAAAACAAAACACCCTACTTTTTTTTTTGAAGTCCATTGTTTCCAGAATCAATCAGAGGTAATAAAAAAGTAGATGTGAAGTGAGGGTTGAGAATTTTTATTTGGGTTAAAACTAGAAGAATAAGCTGAACTCTTAGTGGTGGCAATCCCTACTAACATGTTCCATACCATCTGAAGCCTAGAACTTACACTGCTGCCTCCCCTGACTCAGGCTTCTAGTACCTGTTAGGGATCGTCATGAAAAGCCCCAGAGTTTTCTGTTTCTTGTTCCTTTGAGGATATGGCTATTATTCATTTTCTTCATGAAACAGTCTAAAATTAAAGAGTTTAACGTTCAAAAAATCAAAATCTGAAAAATTAAGGTAAAAATGTCTTCCAATTTTTCTTAACTCTTTCCTACAGTTTATTTGGGTAACGTTTCCCAAAAGACTGTATGACTCAGTTCACCACCACTAGTACAGAGGAATCAAACTATAATACAAACTATAATGATAATAAAAGTGTCCTTAGACTTCAATAGCAATCTTTGAAGAAAAATTATTCTTACTCAATTAGTTGATTAAGTTTGCCCTGGTAGCTGAAAGGTAAATTATTTTTGTGGAAATCCATATAAGTTTTAAAATTAGGAAGTTGTATTTGCTTTTATTATTAGGTGACATAACATCCTTTAGGTTCAAGCTGTTCATTGAAGACCACTTTTGTCTTCCTTTCAGAGTAAAATTTTTTCCAGATACCCTGCACCTGTTTTCACAACCATGACATAGCCGGAAAGTTTTCTTCTGCTTATCGTTAGTTGCTAAGCAGAATATATTTCAGTATGCCAGCTGCAAAATTGTCAATCAAGCAAACATTGCATGTGTTTGGTAATCTGATAACACTTAACGGCCATCCTCTGATATCTAGCAATCAATGCGAGGAAATTTAGCTTGAGCAGAGTCATGCTTTGTATTGTGTGAAATCAGAAAGGTGATGAAAAAAAGCCTGAAATTTCAGCAGTTCCCAGTGTTTTCACTGGGGTTCTTGTTCGACTCGCTTAAAAGGGTTCCTCTCCAGTATCAATAGAATAGAAATTGTTTTGTAAAAACACATTTTCACTTTGTTGTGCAAAAGATTTAAATTCGTTTCATAATTTTGGTCATTTATTCTTCCCAAATCTAAGGCAACATGCAGAGGAAGCATGCCATCTGTATACCCTGGTTTTAAGGGCTACTTAGGAAGGTGTGGGGAGTGGAAATTTATCGCAGATTATTCATCGCCACAGCCAGGATGGTGTTAAGTAGAAAGCTTTTGTGTGTGAGTGTTCCTATGAGTATGTATTTTGAATGTGTGTTAAGCAGTCGCTGTGCAGTAAAACAGAAAGGTGACCATAGGAAGCTGTTCCCCTTACCTTGAATCCAGAGATACCAGTGTGGGGATTATACGCTGGAACGGGACTTGTTAGAATGGAGCTTGGTGCTGGGTTTGTTATTGCCTCCCCATTTTTCCAATAGATTGCATGTGACTGTGATAAAGAAACAGTCTATGATAGCTAAACAAAGGAGTAGTCATTTCATTTTATGTTTGGACTTCCACTCTTCTGTACAAATCAAACAAAGTGATATCCAGCTGCTTACTTACTCCAACCATAAAGCCCTGTTTTATCATATACTTCTATGCGTATCTATAAATATATTATATAAACCATTGTAATATGAGAAAGTTGAGGTTTCACTTGCATCAGAATCAGGAAATACAGGGTTGGGATTGCCAAAGCAATTTAAACTTGGACCCCCCTCCTCACTATCAGCAATATAATAGTGCCTTTCATTTCATGAACTCATAGTTTGTTACCGTTTGTATTATAGTATGAGCATCTGGTTATGGGTGACCGACAAGATGGAAAACCTGGGGAGAACCGTTCCTCCCTAGGATCCTAGCACGTTCTAGTTTGCCATTTTCCACGGACAGTCCCCAGGTAGTACAAGCTTGAAATGGCCTCAAGAGTCTTCCATTGGATGCTCCTACCCCAGTACCCATAGGATAGCATGTGAACACAACCTCTGAGTTTAAGCAAATCACTGGACTCAGAGAAAGGCCTTTGAATGTTAATGAGGTTTTTTGGGTCACATTTATGGTGTGGTATCTAATCACATAAGAAAGCACTCAGAAAAGAACTTAGAAAATATTTTAAAAATATGGAAAGAAAAATGTTTTACATTTTGCCGAGTGTTCTCCCTACCTTTCTGGATGCTTCTCCATTTCTATTTTCCACAACAATCCAGACATCCTATTCAAACAACTTATAGGTCACATCTTTCAATTGTTTATATTTTATGACAATTTTTCCCCCAGAATGAATATCTTTTTACAGAATAGTTTTTTAAAGCTACATATTTAATTGTATGGATGTAAAAATATTTATTTAACTACTCCCCTGGTTTTGGACTTTTTAAAAATGTGCTATTACAAATACATCTACAACAGACAAACTTTCTTTTTTTTTAGAATAATTTTTTAAAAAATAGATTTTTGGTTCTGTGGCAGGCCATTTTTTTACTGGAGTACAGTTGATATATAACTTATCTTAGTTTCAGGTGTACAACATAACAGTTCAACAGTTCTATGCATTACACAGTGCTCACCACAATGAATGTAGCTACCATCTGTCACCATACAATATTATTATAATATTATTGACTGTATTTCCTATGCTGTACTTTTCATCCCTGTGACTTATTTATTTTATAACTAGAAGTTTGTATCTCTCAATCCACTTCTCTTTTTTTGCCCATTCCCCCTAGTCTCCCTCCCCTCTGGCAACTACCAGTTTGTTCTCTGTAAATAGGAATCTGTTTTTGTTTTTTATTTTCATTTTTTGGATTTCATATTTAATGAAGTTATATGCTATTCATTTTTCTCTAACTTATTTCACTTGGCATAAAACCCTCTAGGTCCATCCATGTTGTCATAAATGGCAAGATTTCATTCTTTTTTATGGCTGAGTAATATTCTATATTGTGTGTGTGTGTGTGTGTGTGTGTATATGTATATGTACACATATACCTGTGTATACCACATATACGTATATGTACACATCTTTATGTATATGTATGCATATGTGTACATATACATATATATACCACATCTTCTTTATCCATTTATCTATCAGTGGACGTTTAGATTGCTTCCCTACTTTGGCTACTCTGAATAGTGCTGAATAATGAATAATTAATAATGAATAAACATGGAGGGGAGCATATATCTTTTCAACTAGTGTTTTCCTTTTCTTTGGGTAAATACCCAGAAGTGAAATTACTAGTCACAGGATAATTCTTTTTTTAACTTTTTGAGGAAATTCCATGCTATGTTCCACAGTGGCTGCCCTAGTTTCCATTACCACCAACAGTGCAGCAACGGTTCCTTTTCCTCTACATCCTTACCAATACTTGTTATTTCTTGTGCTTTGAATACTAGCCATCTGACTGTTTTGAGGTGGTTTCTCACTGTGGTTTTGATTTGCATTTCCGTAATGATGAGTGATGTTGAGCATCTTTTCCTGTGTCTGTTGGCCATCTGGATGTCTTCTTTGGACAAATGTCTATTCATGTCTTCTGTTCATTTTTAATCAAATCACTTTGTATTTTGCTGGAGTTGAGTTTGTAGGAGTTCTTTATATATTTTGGATATTAACCTCTTATCAAATATATCATTGGCAAATATCTTCTCCCATGCAATAGCTTACCTTTATCTTTCATTGATAGCTTCCTTCACTGTGCAAAAGCTTCTTGGTTTGATGTGGTCCCGATAGTTTATTTTTGCTCTTGTTTCTCCTGCCTGAGGAGATAGATCCAGAAAAATGTTGGTAAGGCTAATGTCCAAATGATTACTTTGGAGCAAGACAATTTTAAAGGTGAAAGCTATTGTTGTATTGTCTTTCACAACAACTATCCTGTACCAATTTACGTATCTAGCTCAATATTTCTCTAAGTATAACTGTTTATGAAACTTCTATGATCATATTTTGCTAGGAAACTTTTTTCAATAAATTGAACAGTTTTGTCTAGCCCTACATTATAAACAAAAGTGGTGAAAACAACATCTAGACAGCGGCTTTCCTTCTTCTACTGAATGAGGGCAAACTGGGAAGTTACAGTTTAACAATGTACCTATTTCAGCCATGCTGACATGATTTTGCTCTCTGCCTTAGTATCCTGACTTCTACACACCCCCAAAGTCCCCTTGAATTTGTAAAGGTTTCACTGCTGCTGTAAGTGTCACTTCTCATTTCCCACACTGAAGGCTGCACCTGATGGAGCTGTCTGTCTTCTTTAAGCTACCAAAACTAGTAGAATTGCACCAAAAGTATGCAATTTGACAAGACTCCCAATGCTCCGTTGGCGTTGTTTACACCACAGAAGTGAAGCCGACAAGTGCGTTTTGGCTTTGGTCAAGGGTTATGCCTTCTCTGCCCTGCATGATGATGTACATGGTCTGTAAGTGGTGTGAGGTGACTGTTGTCTTAATGGTGGCCTCCTCCCTTTCTCTCCCCCTCCCCGGTCCCTACTTCCCCTCCCTCCCCTCCTTCACTCCCTCTCCCCCTCCCTCACTCCTTCTTCCCTACTCTCCGCCCTTCTCTCTCTCTCTCCCTTTCTTTCTTCTTCTGCCTCTTTTAAGATGAAAGAGTGAAAAGAAGGAATGCAATCAATGAGAAAACATCCCAGTGAAGGTAGATGACAAGCAGCTGTTGCCCAGTGCCCAAAAATGCACTGATCAGGCCCAGCCTTGTTTTGCATGTGAGTTTGGATGGATCACAGCCTTTGGCATAATCACTTGAGGATAATGTTTCTTTTTTTAAACTTTTGAATCTCTCAGTAAATGAAGAGTAGAAGGAAAACTTAGTCATAAGGTGATGCAGAAAGACTGAGTGTGTGAGCTCACCAATATATGCATGCCTTGATGCATATTTGTGGCATTATCTGAAACTGATCAAACGTGCAGGCAACGAATAGGTAGCTAAATGGTCAAGAATATAGAACATAGAAAATATAGTGCAATATTTGAGATGTTTTACAACCATGATCTTATTATCTCTTTGGCAGAGGGTAACAGACTTATTTATAAAAACTAAATTTACAAAACTAAATCTTCTGATTTTTAAGTGAATGACCCATATTTCTGCTTGAGAGCCTCCATCAGCATCCCTGTACATTTCTCTTTGAAAAATAGTATTTTCTTTCCCTTTGTCTCACATTTCATCCACGTTCCCACACCGTTTCCTTTTTATTAACTGTAGATGGATTCCAAGCAATTCACCCCGGTAAAGGAGGCAGATTTTTCAAGCTTGTAGCAACTGTTTATCTAATTGCCTTTTAATGGGCTGGACATTGTTGTTGGGAATTTTGCTGCAGTATCATTTTAACCCTTACAGGGAGTGGGTCTTGAAATGGTGTGCTGTTGTCCTTCCCAAACTCCAAAGGTCTATACACACATGCACGCACACACACATGCACACACGCACACATGCACGCATACATTCTACACATAAAGCCATGGGAAAGTTAAGGAGAGTTCCTATTGAAAGGAAAAGCTATGTTTGGGCAGTGAATATCTTGACTTGAGAAAGCCAAAGTATTCAAAAGCCAGCAGTTTTCTCAGGCTCCATCTCTCTTCATGAAAATTCAGTCTCAGGGAAGAGTGTGTGTGTGTCCGCGCGCATGCGTGCGCACACACACACACACACACACACACTCACTCACTCAGTCTCTCACACCTGCACCTGGGAATCTTAGGCACTCCATAGCCTGCAGCATCATTCCCCAGTGTAGGAAATGAAAAGGGCTCCCCTGAGAACTCTACATACTCACATGGTGTTTGGTGTTTCAGTTTCGTTGTTTTGGTGGTGGTGGTTGGTTTCTATTGGACCCCAGGTGCAGAGAGAGTCGACTTAATCACCAGTGGTCTGGATGAGGCCCCTCGAATGTATTATTTATTCCCTTTTGGCCCCATTCTCTCTCCCCCATATAGATAGCCATTCTGATATGCTTACTATATATTTTTCATCTGGAAGGGTGCTCTGCAAGACATTTGTTAAGTGTGTGCTACCATTCTCTTAAATTTTCAGAGACAAAACATCCACTGTTTCTGCTTTTAAATGTTTCAAAGTGTATCTTGTGCTCTCATCTTCGTTAAAAAAAAAAAAAAAAAGCCTCTTCATCCAATACTAGCACTGTTAGAAATGAGTTAATCCCCCTGGGTGACTTTTCCATCCAGTCCAGTCTATCTGCTACTCTCCTAGGACAAGTCCCACAGATCTTTGCTCCTTTCCTCCTGTTTCTCTTCCAGCACTTAACCAAAATGCAGTGAAAATTATACAAATTATTTTTTTTTACGATTTTTATTTATTTATTTGACAGACAGAGATGACAAGTAGACAGAGAGGCAGGCAGAGAGAGAGGAAGGGAAGCAGGCTCTCCATAGAGCAGAGAGCCCAATGCAGGGCTCGATCCCAGGACCCTGGAATCATGACCTGAGCCAAAGGCAGAGGGTTTAACCCACTGAGCCATCCAGGTGCCCCATTTATACACATTATTTGCAGGAATATTAATGCATAGATAGAATCAGGAAATTCCAAACAGTTTTTTCTTAATAAGCTTAATTTATCCGGACTTTTTAATGTGTGTGTTTTTCCATTTCTATCCCCTACACACCATAGTTTGTAGAAAGCACTTCATATGTGGGAAAACAAAGAAAAATGCTTTCTCTTGAATCACTTTATCCTTGCTATCATATTAAGAGTTAGGAAAACCGGGGCACCTATGTGGCTCAGTGGGTTGGGCCTCTGCCTTCAGCTTCATGATCTCAGAGTCCTGGGATGGAGGGTCCTGGGATGGAGCCCCGCATCAGGCTCTCTGCTCAGCAGGGATCCTGCTTCCTCCTCTCTCTCTCTCTCTCTCTCTCTGCCTACTTGTGATTTCTCTCTCTGTCAAATAAATAAATAAAATCTTTAAAAAAAAAGAGTTAGGAAAACACATCTTAGAATATAATCAAAGCAGTTTTTAATTAAGAACCAAATTTTCCAGATCTTATTTTTTTTCACTTTAGCAAAATCATTGGCGTTGATGTGACCAAACAGATCTTTACTCTAGACCTCTTCCCTTTTTGCCACAAATCCATTATTTACAGATTTAACCCTAATATACAGATGAGAGAATTGAGACTTCAAGGCTGCTTACCCATGACCATATAAATTTTCAGGAGTGAAATCTATTTTTTTAACCCTGAAGTCCATGTACTAAAATGAGTTCTCCAATAGTCTCCAATACTCCAACTACTATGGTCAAAATACCGTTTGACATTATAGGTATGCCTACATTACTCTGTAGTATTCCTTATTTGGTTGCTCTTGTCCCAAGCCATGTGCCACGTGTTGTGCTGAACATTGGAGATGGAGGGATTGGCTGGCATTGAGTCTTCTCTAGTGAGCTCAAGGCCTAAGCAAAACCAGCAAAGTGTTTACCTGTCTAAGGCCAGACATTCTTACTAAGGCCAACTTCAATAAGGAGCACACCAAGGGCATCCTCAAAGGGGTAGAATATAATAAGGAAGCCTAAAGAATAATGAACACAGAACTGAACCCCCTTGTGATTTCTTGCAGTATCAACTGCCTTTTCTGCAAAATGAGTCTCCCATTCCTGACTACAGACTCACCCCTGACTGGTTTCCACATACTGGACTCAGTATTGGACTCCATATGAGAGATACTAGTACACATTTATCCTGATTATCCAAAACGATGATTTGGATGTTAACATCCGGTTCCTGATTTTACAGACATAAAAACAGGATATTAGAATCTGCTTCTCATTAAAAGAGGAAGACTTCCTAAGATCCATGTAATGACCTACTTGTTCAAGTCTTTGAAAAACTGTTCACTGAAGTCCATAAAGCAGCAACAGACTAAAATCAAGAAAGTGCCATTTTGAAAGTCATCCCCTAGAACTGTGTGTAGGTAAACTAGAATTTACTGCTTGTAAAGCCATACTTTGGATTCCTCACCCATCTGATGCTACCGGTCAGATCAGATCATCAAATGCTATAAGCACCATCCTAACAAAATAGACATGATATGGAAACAAATACTGGTCAAGAGGTTCCTTCAGGTCAGGTCCGGGTCACTCATCCCATGAGCAGCATTTTATGATTTGGTTCAGTACTGCCCTGGGGTACACATTAACTTTAACTTGAGCGAATTGCTAAAAATTTCCTCAGAAATGAGTCCAAGCAATTTCCCTTCTTTCTTCATTTATAATGTGTTGACATTAATTAGTACCTAATTCCTGGAGTGTGTTCAGGCTTCAGTGACAGACAGAAAGGAATGATTTCTGAGCAGATTAGGCACACAGCCTCCTGGCCCAGTGCCAGGGGATGCAGGTACAGCCTGACTGCTCTCAGGAGCAGGTCCTCATCAGCCTGGCCCACATTCCTCATTAGGATGCAAAGATCTTACGAAGAATACGGGAAATGGTCCTACCTAATAGTAATAATCACTTTTCCTTAAGAAACTCAAGATATTCTGAGTTATTGGCTGAGATCTATGAAGAGAAATAAAGTAGAGTCCCTTAATGACCATGCATGGTGACTGAGCAAGCCAATGTTATAAGCAGGTCTGCTTCCAGCACCTTCTGGCTTTATGCTATTTTAAAATAATATATTTCTTCATGCATCCCTGATCCCACATCTGCACAAGCAGCTTCTATGTTTCAATGAAAGTGGATGCTCTAAAGGATAGCTTTATAACATCAGTTGGGCTAGGTTTAGATTAAAGCAGGGGGAGACTGGAAGAGTAATAGAGGATATTTCCTGTATTTTATGTCTTAATCTAATAATGGAAGTCCTCTCTTTGGTCAGAGAGCTGTGATGTTCCTGTGCCATTACAGAACTTCACGGGAAATGTTAGTAAAGGCTGTTGTTTTCCCTCTTTCTGGTATGTTAAGATCTTCATTTACAAACCATTTTGATTATTAGAAAGATAGAGGTAGAGAATGAACCCATTAATAAACAGTGAATATCAGGGAAGACAACCCACATTGTGCTTTTGAAAAGCGAGTGTGAGTACTACACAGATCCTAATAAATGATACAACAGTGAGCAGCCTGGAGGAGTTGAAAACAGCCAGCAACATACATAGAACTGGAGTGAAACAGAGAAAAACTGATTGAGATTTACAACTGAGGACCACTTATGAAAATTAAAGAAACAAGGACACAAAACAACACACATTTGACCAGAGCACAAATAAATATACATAACAAATACATTAGGTTACTTTCTGGAGGAAAGAAAGAAATAGGCATGGAAAAATGGAGACAAGAAAAGGAAATGGAAGGGCTTCCTCCAGAAATAGTAATTATTATGAGATAGTGGATGTGATTAGCTCGACTCTACAAGTGAATTTTAGAAATATATATGTGTATATGTGTCCCACTAATGTCCTAAGCAATATAGACAGCTCAGAATTTTTAGCTGCTGTTCTTTGTGAAGATATGAGGCCTGTGAACCAACACATCACACTCTCCTTGCCATGGCTGTTCATGATTATCATCGTTCATGTTATATTTTAAATACACAAAGCCATTACATTATGACACTACCGAGACATTTGTAGGAGAGAAGACTATTCCTCTGCTATACATGTTGCTTTCTCAGATGTGACCCAGGAAAGGCACAACTTTCATGAAGTAACAGAAAGAAGCAAGTGTCTGAGTACCTGTGATTTTCTTGTATTTCTTAGCGTTCTTTTAGTTTGTTACCATCTATTACAGAAATATCAACAAGGATGTCTGGGTGGCTCAATCAGTTAAGGATCTGTCTTCAGTTCAGGTCATGGTCCCAGGGACACTGGGCTCCCTGCTCCAGATGGGAACCCTCTCTTGCACCCTCTGCTTGTGTTCTCTCCTTCTCTCTCTCTGTCAAACAAACAAACAAACAAAAATCTAAAAAAAAAAAGAATTATTAGCAAAACTTGATCAATATTCAGGCAAAAGTAAAATTAGCTATTACGATCCATTCATTTCCCAGCCAAGAAACATAGATTCACTAGGCAGAACCTAAATATTTCACACACTGTTATTTGTAGTAAATGAACAAATATTCTTTTGTTATCTTACATTTAGCCCATGATCCAAGGTGTGAGTGCCCATATTCATCCACAATCTTTAAGTATAGTCTAACATTATGAATAACTTCCCCAGAGAAGGAGGAAATAGTGACATTATTAAAGTAAGACATCACAGCAATTGTAAAAATAGAATCTGCCTGAAAATTAATGTTTAAAACAATTAATGTATATTTTAAGTACCAGCTTGTTGTCTTTTTTTTCCTACCATGATTTACATGAAAGTTTTAATACTTCAGAAGCTTTCAGATTTTAAGTACCAGAACATAATGCATATGAATACACACCCAAGGAAACCTCCAGCCTGAAACTTCTTTTCAGAGAAAAGTCTGAGTATTGAAAATGTAGCAGATCTGGTTTTTAAATAGTTGAGCTTTTCAAGGGGATGGGCAATCTATCATAATAGAACATTTAGCTTCACTTTAAAAGTATACATTTATGGTTTTCTTTTTATGACATCATTATGATCTTTAGTCCTAGTATTGCTATTCTGTGATCAGAGTGTGAAAATGACACAGAAATAAGTGACAAGAGAGTTCAGTTGCCAGTTAGTTAAGGTCATAGTTATTGGCCATTAGATTTTTAATACAACATAAAAAGGAGGTTATTATCTGTCATTGTCAAAGAAATGTAGGCTGTACTTCATGTAATTAAAGTAACTTCTAATTACATGAGATTGGATTTGCTTTCTCCATAGTTCATTTCAAATGGAATGAGTCAAAAAATTCATCCACTCTTTAAAAAAAAAAAAAATCATTAGACTCGTGCCTTTTTCCTGAACAAGATATATGACATACCTGGGATGCTATGTGGATCAACCTAGTGACATGCCCAAAGTGAAAGAAAGTCCCCGCATTACCTCCTCCCGAAGTTGGAAGTTATTTGAGGGGAGATGAATAGAATTCCAGGCCTTTCTCTTTCCCCTACTGTAACTTGGTATACGCAGATTCTTTTCATTTCAATCACTGATTCATTCCTTTAAATCTTTATTTATAAAAGAACCCTAATTATATAGTCAGCCAAAAAATATTTATTAAACACTTACAATAGACCAACCATTGTTCTAATCTCTAGAGGTGTGTTTCTCCAAGAGTGGTGTCCACATCCCCTACAGCTTAGTTACTGGAAACCATGCAGATAAAGCATTGACCACTTCCCATCCCACACAAACTCAGTCCTGTCTTGCAAGGTGGGACCCAGGAATCTAAATTGTTAAAAGTACTTCAAATTACCTTGAAAATCCCAATAAGAAAATTTAGTCCCTGTCAACAGGCCTAATAAAAATTTGGGACTGCAGATAGGAAATATCAGGTCTGAACTTACAGTCAAACAACCTGAGCAATGATTTGTGTCACTTCTGGGATAAACCATTTAACTGACAAAGCTCTACTCTCTGTCTCTTCTTCTTCTGACATGGAAGACCCTGAAACCTCATGGTAAGTTGGTGGTATCATAAAATATTGCCAATCCACACTGGCCATGTAACATGAGCAAAAAATACACTTTTGTTGTTTGAAACCAGTGAGATTTGGGGGACTATTTGTTACTGCAGCATAACCAATTTATCCTGACTGATGCAGATGATTCACCTTCCATCATTTTTCTTATAGGGAGTGCTGTTATCACACATCCTTTCCTTCAAAAACCATGTTTAAATTTTTCCATGTACTGCCTCTCCCCCAGCTCATGCTCTCTCTTTCTCTGTCTCTAATAAATAAATAAAATCTTTTTTAAAAAAGTTTTCCATGTGAGAATCTACAGATAGAACTTGCTAAGCAGAAGTAACTGCAAGAGCAAAGATCCTAAGATCACAATAAACTTCCCTGTTTGTGGAATAGGAAAAAAAAAAAAAGGCTAATATAACAAAAGAATATGGGAGCATAGGGGTAAGTGGTAGATGAGAGAAGTAAGAAGTGGGATCAGAGAATTTGTTAAGGATCAAATTACAGAGACTTCGTGAGCCATGATAAACACTTTCGATTTTATTCTTTGTGCAAGGGATGCCACTGGAAAATGTAAAAAAACAAAACAAAACAAAACAAAAAACTATATAATATGAATTACATTTCCAAAACATCACTCTGACTACATGCGGGACAGTGCAGAGGAAACCAAATCATCAAACAGAGAGGGGAAAAAATGAATTTCTCACAGAATATCCTTGTGCTTAACTTCCATCTTTGGTCCATTTTATTTCTGTGCCCTGTGTGGTTAGTTAAATGTAATCTAGGTTTTATTAGAGTATTATTTCTCCCAAATTGACATTTTAAAAATGCTTGTCTCTGTGGTCGAATTCCAATAATAATTCCTGCTTCATTTAACAACATCTGTAAGGCCTTTTTACGTGACAGACACTGTGGTGCAAAGATAATTGGGACAACATAGCAAGACCCTGTGGGGAATCTCTGCAGGGTCTCCAACCCTTACTTCATAAGACCATTTCATCTTCTTTCCAGTGAATCTTCTGTTTGTCTTCAGCTACCATCAATCTTCTTTGTTTACAGACTTGGCTATAAATTCCTCAACTTTCTTGGTTCCTTGTTCCTCCACTCCCACCCCCCATGTTTAACACCATTGACCTAACCTTGACTTCAAAGATGTATCCTATTGGAACTATCATAGAGACTTGGCCCTATAGGACTTGAGACTTTTTTTTTTTTTTTTTTTTTTTGGTCACTATCCATGAGGTGTGTGGCGCACTGTCAGAGTATGAGAATCATAGGAAACAATCAGATCCCCATGTTGGACTGAAATCCTCACTGAGTTTTGCTGTGCTGTGACATCAGAGGAGGAAGAATTATAATTTCTACATTCTGCCTCATTGCAGCAAGTCAACTCATCAGCATGGTTCTCCCCTTTATGTGGGATGCTGTGGTTAGTGACCTAAGTGCAACGTATCCTTTAGATTCCATAGAACCAATGTTGCCTCCCAGATAGTTTGGAATAGGGAGAGGTACTGCCATTTACAGCCTATCAAACCAGTTTGGAAAGCCATCCCCCTCACTCATTATTTGTAAATATATACAGGCAGTCCTCACTTTGCACAGTCCCAATATGCACATTCAATTACAACGATTTAGTTAAATTACACTGATCCCTGACAACCTGGTTCACGTTTCTATTACCACAGTACATTAACTGTGAGTAATTGTATAAAGTAAAAATTTTGCTGCTTGTCTTTGCATCCATAAATCACTACATGAATAACAGAGGCCTGTCCTGATCAGTGGCCAACATGTCACCTCTTTCAGCGTTGGTCAGTGATGAGTCACGGCCCGTGAGACTCAATCAGGTATAGGCAGCAAAGCAGGTAGTTTTGTCTCTTTGTTTCCCAGTGATAAATCCCCATGAAATTTTACAAAAATGGATAATAAGAGAAGGGATTGGTTAATGAAGATGAAAGTACAGCAAAGAAATGAAAAGTGATAATGCTGAAAATGAGATTGGAGTCTAACCTTCATGGAGTGATAGGAGACAGGGCAGACAGTGGCAATCTTGCTCCTACTGTTGGGACACACTCTAGATGTGCAGCTAGAGGAGCTTGGGAAGGCCAACTTGTGGATGTAAATGAGGAAATTGTTGTGACAAAGAGAAGGCAGGAGTCCCAGAGGAAATGCCTTATTTGGGCAAAAGATGTCACGTCAAAGGCACTCTCAGAGATACTACATGACATTGAAAAGGCCAAGGATTAAATGTCTGAAGCTGATCAAAATTTGCCAAGGCCCAGAGAGATGCATTGAATACATCATAAGTTATTTACGTGAATATGGCAATTACTGTTCAAACAGCTTTTGAGAAGTTTTTTACACAGAAATAAAAACACTGAATTCTCAATATTTGTACTATTTTACATTATGCTGTACTTAATAGGCATTAGTTTTGCTATTCTTTTTCATTTCACTGTACTATACTTTTATAACTGATAGAGAATTTTCAACATTTGACAGAAACTTTTAAAGGTCCTGGAACAATCATATATTTTCTCCTTCACTGTATTACTTTGCACGGTTTCAGTCTGAATGGCTGTTTTCACAGGGCTGCACTCCTATGCAAAGTGAGAATTGCCTGTACAGAGAAACTCAGCATGCATCCATATTATTTACTCTCTCTATTCTGTGGAGCTTGTAGCTCCTGTTTTTATGCATTTTGTCTTGGAAACTTCTTTTTATTCCCTTACGTTGTTCTCTAATGCTGGTAAGTTATTTCAAATACAATAATTTTATGAGATAACCTTGCTAGAATAGAAAGTTTCCTATGCGACTAACTCATTTCCTTCCAAAATTTTCTCTTTTAGTTAAAAACTTTTAATAGTCATTGTTTAACAATAGCAGTAAAATTGAAAAGTAACTCTCAAAATGTAGGAGATTAAGGAAGTACCATATCATTTTTGTGGTGGATTATCTACATCTATTTAAAAGAGTCATGAAGAGTAACATTAAAATGATGTGAAAGAGTTTTAGGACTATCTTACGAAGTGGGAAAAGTGGGTGACAAAATACTTTCCAGTGTGATTCCATTTTTTGCAAAATACACATGCCTACGTGTGCATGTATATATATGCGCATATGTGTGTATATGTACATAATCATAACGAAAAATGTAATCAATATGTTAAGGGTAGTTATCCTTGAGTGGAAGGATTATGAAAATTTTTTTTCCTGTTCTCTGTGTTTTCTGATTTGTCCACAATGGTAGCATAACACTTCTGTAGGTAGACTGTCAAAAAACTTCTGCTCTTACCTCTACATTTTCTTTTTTTTATTTTATTTTATTTATTATCCATTTGAGAGAGAGAGAGTGAGAGAGAGCACACAGCTGGTGGAGGCAGAGCGAGAAGCAGGCCTAAGCTGAAGGCAGAGGCTTAACCAACTAAACCACCCAGATGCCCCACTTCTACATTGTCTTAGTAGTGTAGTAATAAAAACAAGCAGTGAAGCAGACATTAAATTGTGTTTTTTAACTCTCTCAACCTTTCTCACTTGCTTCCTTCCTATCACAGACTCAGAATATTCCCTAATGAGTCAGGCAGCCATGATGGTGCTGACTCTGTAAAAATATATATATATATTTAGAAAGATCAACTTTTCCAGGATTGGAGGTGAAGCATACTGGAGTTTAAAAACACTCCAGGAGTCTCAAGATTCGAAATTTCAAATTTCCTTGCCTCTAACTTTTAATGTCCCAGTGTCAGCATAGCCACACCCAGGCATCACTGATGGATTGAAGAAACCATCTGTGCAGCGTCGATGACATTGCCTGTGTCTGGTTAATAGAAAATAGTTGACAAAATCCACATGGTTAAATAAATCAAGAGAATGGCAACCAAGGCACAGATGTTTGCAGTCTTCCTGCACGGTCCTGTAAACATAATCTGCCAGAAAAACAGTGCCTGCCGGACTGTGTCTCACATTTGCACACTCAAATAGTTTTTGTAAACTATTTATTGAGCATTTATTATGCACCCAGTCCAACGCTTAATGCTTACATTAATTTTCTCATTTAATCCTCATAAGAACTCTGTAAACAGAATACTGTTGGGCACCTGGGTGGCTCAGTTGGCTGGGCAACTGCCTTTGGCTCAGGTCATGATCCTGGAGTCCCCGTATCGGGCTCGCTCCCCACTCAGCAGGGAGTCTGCTTCTCCCACTGACCTCTCCTCTCTCATACTCTCTCTCTCTCTCGTTGGGGAAAGGAAGAAAGGAAAAAAAAATACAGAATACTATTATTTTCACTGTATAGATTTATAGGAAATTACAGCTCAGAATGTTGGGTAACTCATCCAGGGTCAGACACCAAACACCTAATAATAGCCACTTAGTGAACAAGAATACAGGGTTTTCTTTCAGTTCTTTATTTAGAACAATATTTGGTTTAAAAAAACCAAAAAAACAAAAAAACCTTTCATCTGCAAACAACCAACAAAACATGACATGCAAACTAATTGTAAAAGAAACAAGTGACTATGTGTAAAAAAATGTATTCTAGAAAACCCCCCATACATATAAGTATTTCATTAACTTCATGTATAATTGCCAATTGCTCATAAGGAGGAAACAGATTTTATTTGAAGCATAAAAATTTAAGCACTGTTTTTAAAAGCAGTTTTGGATGAAATTTAACAAAATTGTAATGAAAAACACTAAGGGGAAATTAAAATAACTTCTTAGTATTACTAAATCAAGAGAATTATTTTGATGAGCCAAAAGTACTATTTCAATTAGCAGTCCTATGAAAACAACAAAATTAACCCAAAAACGTTACTTGTAGACACGTCAGTGTATCTCCCACCTCGGCAAATAGAAAAAATTCTATCATGTTGAAGATTCTCGCAGAAAACATTGCTCCTACACTTCAGTAACTGCATTCTTGCTCCGATTAGTGGTTCTCACTGCAGAAACTCAAAGCCCTTTTCATTCCACCTTGGCCTTCCAAGGTGGAATGACCTTTCAAGTCCTCCTGAAATCAAATTGCCAAATCCTGTTTTCTCCTTGCAGAGCATCTCCTAATCCTCCTAATGTAATTTAGACTGACAGGACTGAACTACAATGTTCAATAATGTATCTGCTGAAGAAAAGAAGGGTGGCCCAAGGGGTACTCCAAGCAAGCTTCCAATTGGACAAACCAGACTAGAGAAGGCCTGTGCCTGTCCCCATCCCTGGGTGTGGGCACTCCAACTGCTACTCATTTGTAGCTATGACTTGTTCTTGGCCTCCAGGGCTGGGAACTCAGGCTTCTGACTATATGGAGACAGATTATTTTTATTAAGAAAAATATCCTTATTTACAGAGTGCTTATTATGTGCCAGTCACCTTGCCAAGTGATGTTATATGTCTTTATAGGACTTATCTAATTAAATTATATATCTTTCTGCTTTCTGCATTTGGGGAGATTAGCAGGTTTATTCAGTGTCCAAAATAGGGAGTAAGAACAAAAACAGTACTTTGTTTTCATCTTTTCCTAATCTTTTACTAGTAAACTTTTTTTAAAATATTTTATTTATTTATTTGACAGAGAGAGATCACAAGTAGGCAGAGAGGCAGGCAGAGAGAGAGAGAGGAGGAAGCAGGCTCCCCGCTGAGCAGAGAGCCCGATGCGGGGCTCGATCCCAGGACCCTGAGATCATGACCTGAGCCGAAGGCAGAGGCTTAACCCACTGAGCCACCCAGGCACCCCTACTAGTAAACTTTTATGGAACACCTACTATGTGTTGGGAATTGCACTGAGTGTAGATCTCACCTTTATGGAATAAAAATTTCTTGGAAGCATAAAAATGCAAAGAAACACTACAATGTAAATATGTTAAGAAATATATATAATTCATATTCTATAAAATTTACCTTTTAAAAATGTACAACTCCGTGATTTTTAAAAAGTTTATTTATAACGTGCAACCATCTAATTCTAGAACATTTTTATCAATCCCCCCAAAGAACCTCTTTACCTATTACCTGTCACTTCCCATCCTCCAGCTCTTGGAAGCCACTCATCTACTTTCTGTTTCTATGGATTTGCCTTTTATGGACATTTCAAATAAATGGAATCATATTTTTTAAAAATGAGAGAGAGAAAGAAATATATAGAAAGCAATCATATTTAAGAAGTCGAGGTTGCCGGGGCGCCTGGGTGGCTCAGCGGGTTAAAGCCTCTGCATTCGGCTCAGGTCATGATCCCAGGGTCCTGGGATCAAGCCCCGCATCGGGCTCTCTGCTTGGCTGGGAGCCTGCTTCCTCCTCTCTCTCTCTCTCTGCCTGCCTCTCTGCCTACTTGTGATCTCTATCTGTCAAAAAAATAAATCTTTAAAAAAAAAAAAAAGAAGAAGTCGAGGTTGCCTAAGTAAATTAGTTAAAAGGATCTTCTGCCTTCTCTAACCTGCTTCATTAATAGAGTTCTGTAAGGGGGTGGCCTACATAAGAATTTTTATCATGTTAAGTCAGTCTCCTTGCTACAGAGCCATCTAGAAAGATCTGAATCACAAATAGATACTAATGACTCTCACATTCGGAACAGTATTTAACACTTTGCTCCTAGATTCTTTCTTTGTCCAAGGTTAGCTGCCACTCACACAGATAATTTATGTTTTCAAGAGTATTTATGAATATGTATAAATGATCCCATACATAGGAAACAAGGAGAAAATTGTATATGAGTTATGACTCCACATAGAAACAAATAGAAAAATCCAGTAGATAAACACCTATATACAAAGACAAATAATAGAAAATGTGATACAGCATTAGAATAATTAAAAATTTTGTTTTTCTCCATATGTCATTCTATATTGTGCACATCTATAAGTATAACCATTTAGGAGTTTTACGATCAGAAAAAGTAAAAATTTTGTACAAATTAAAACCAAAAGAAGAATGAGTAAAAAGTCTGCTTGGTATAATATATTATTGTTTTATTGAGTTTACCAATGAACCAGTTTATGATTTTAAGTAGTATGGTTATATTATTTTCAAATAATTTTTTTAATCCTAAAGAAAACAAAAACAAACAGGTTTTGTTTAGGTAGAACTTCCTAACTCTAAATGGATCCTATTCACTATTTTATCTCCGGACTTGAGTTCACTAACTACCTATTAGAGAGAAAAAGAGAAGAAAGGTGACTGGCTGCTCAGACTGATAGTTTCACACACTCCTCTTTTAGAGACAAGAATTTCCTTTAAGATTCAACTTCCTTCAGGAGAAATTCAGTATCAAGACACATAAGTGCACATGCATGCACACACACGCACACACACACACACACACACACACCCCTAAGGCCCCCTAAGAATTTATACCTTTTAAAAATTGCTTGAAAATATAAAAAGTGCAGAGCTGGTGATGAAAACAGGAAGTAACTAGAAATGGGCACATAAAATCTGTTTGGAGTGCTGGAAATGGTTTGGAACTTGATTGTTGTGATGGTTGCTTGCATAATTCTGTAAACCTAGTGATAATCATTGTACTGTACACTTAAAATAAGTGAAATTTTTACCTCCATGAACCTTACAAAATAAAAAACGTCATTTTATTGGATACAGGAAAAAATTACTATAGCAGAAGAAGATGTTTGAGGAGTCCTAAAAGCAATTAAGGAATCAAGTTTGTGGTGAAAGCCATATTAGGGAGGCCCAGCTATATGTAGTGAAAGCCACATTAGAGAGTCCCAGCAAAATGAAAATCTAGCACCATTATTTAAAAATCATTAAGAATTTCAAGATGGTAATATTAAACCAAGAACAGGGCCCTTCTGAGGGACTGAGACCAGCCGTGAGGATTGGAGAAAGCATAGGCTGAAACATGGAAAGGGGAATTCTATGAAATTTGAAGGGTGCTCCAAATGAAGAGTAAATGGATCCAAAGAGTGTCTAGGGCTTGGTGGTGATTACAAGGAGAACTGGGGAAGACACATGTAGCAACATGGTGGGTCAGCAGCTTAATCAACTTCTGCTTATGCTGAACAATAGTTGAGAAGTAAGAGTAGCATATACTGCTGGACTAAGGCATTGAATGCAGGAAACTGAGGTTGCAGAGGCATTTACCAATAGCAGGAGGAAGTCACAAACTGAAAAGACACACCGCCTTTACTTCCTACCCCAGAGGCACAAACTAACCCTCTTTTAGGAGAACGGGAAAGGAAGTTGCTCTAAGGAGAAACTTCGTTCACAAATGGGAAATCAGGAAGTTTAAATGCCCATGTGAAATGATCAAGCAATAATCATAACATTTGCAAAACCCAAATACAGTGAAAGGAAGAAACTCTGCAATCAGAAAAATGAAAATATAGAAACCATTTAAAAATTAGCATAATTAACATTTGCAAATAAATGTAAGGGATGATCTTATCTAAAAATATAAACAAAAGAACATTTATGGAATAAAAACATTCACAGATCTTAATTTTTTTAAACACAGACAATGGCTTACCTGTTCAGTCCATTAGAAAGATGTTTAGATAGGTGATTCTAGTTTCAATGTATTTTAGCTCATCAATCTTCCCTTTTATGGCTAGTGATTTTTGCAACTGTATTTAAGAAATCTTTCATTATCCTAAGGTGAAAAAGATACTTTTATATCTAGCAAATGCCATCTTTCTTAGTCTTCTACATGTATAATTACAGTCCACCAGGAATTGCTTTGTGGGCTATGGAGGGTGGGAGGAGGAGAGCTTGTCAAGTTGCCGCCCCCTCCCCACTACACACAGATATTGAACATACCCAGCACTATTCACTGAAAGAACCATTCTTTCCTCACTGCTCTTCAATGCTGGCTGTGTCACATAGCATCCATATGTGAGTCTCTGTCTGGGTTTTCTATTTACACTGGGTTTTCATTTATACTTTGTACAATGTCAATGTCTTAATTGTTCTAACTTCATATGAAGGCTTGATGTTCAGGAGTTTGTATCTCTCAACTTTGTCCTTCTTGACGATTGTCTTGACTATTTTGGGTCCTCTGATTCACCGTGTAAATTCTAGAAACAGCTTTTTCATTTCCACCGGACCAAAAAAAAAATGCTGAGATTTTGAGTGGAAATAAAATGAGTCTATAGATTCGTTTAGGGAAATTGATACCTTTAGAATATTGACTCTTTTCATCAGTGAACATTCCCCCATTAATTTAAGTCTACGATTGTCTCCATAATGCTTTCGAGTTTTCTTTTTTGAGGATTTGTCTTGAGTACTTGATACTTTCTGATGCTATTTATAAAAGGCATTTAAATGATTTTTAATTTTTAAAATATTGTAGTCTTTGTTGGTTAGAAATAAAACTGTTATTATATTAACCCTACCTATAGACTCAGGATTTTCTACATGAAGAAACGTATCATCCACTAATAATGACAATTTTATTTATTATTTTCCAATTACAATTCCTTTTTAAAACCTTATTGCTCTGGCTAGAACTACTGTATAAAGTTGAATAGAAGTGGTGACTGCAAGAATTCTTATCTCATTTCTAATCCCAGAAGTTTTGTAGGGTATGGCTAAGTCGACTTCGGTAAACTATACAATATGACTTTCCAAAGTTATTTTATGATTCTGTACTTCCAATGGCAGAGCAATAGTTCTAGTGGGAATACTAAGAATCTATGTGAATCTAGACTTCTTTTATTTCATTTTATTTTATTTTATTTATTTGACAGAGAGAGAGACACAAACAAGGGGAGTGGGAGAGGGAGAAGCAGGCCTCTCGCTGAGCGGGAGCCCAATGCAGGGCTCGATTCCAGGACCCAGGGATCACGACCTGAGCCAAAGCAGACGCTCAATTACTGAGCCACACAGGCACCCCTGAATCTAGACTTCTAATAGTCTGTTTTAATATTTCTCCATTTTCCCTTCCATTTCAAAATTCAACCACTGAAAGAAAAAAATAAAACCATTACAGAGATTTTCTTCTGAGCCTGAAGTGAAAATGAAGAGGTTTGAGGACAAGGGTGGGGTTGGACAGAAAGCAAGACCCAGAGGGTATATTTGGTTTACTCCATATTCTCCAATATTGTTACATTCTTCTTATCACTAGTATATTCTAGGGTTTTTTTTTTAATTACTAGGGAAAAAATGGGTAAAAAATAGGATAAAATAAAAATAGTATTCCAAATGAATGAACTTGAAAACATTAAAATTACTTAAATGTACATGAGCAAAAACGTATTTTTATTTTTATTTCACAGGATCTTGGCTAATGACACAGAAAAAGACCACGTGCGGGTATGTACTCCACAAATCTGGATATAATTGCATCTTTCCACCGCCCTCATAGTCTGAGGCTTTCCTTCACACCCAAGAGAGGCTTGTGGCAAAATAAAATATGAAGAAGACACATCTTCACAACTTACACTTCATTTGAAGTTTTTTATTTTAGCTTTTCTACAGATTATTTGGATATTTAAATATGGGTTTTATAACATTAAATAATTATCTGGATCTGAATGTTTCTTTTTAAAAAAAACTGACTTTCTTCCCATTACAATTTCATAGTGAATTTCCATGGATGAAAACCACACTCATATTTCTTTTCCTACATAATGAGACTCTGGAAACCAGAAAGTATATAATCTCCACTTATATTCAGATCTCCTTCCTATTTTAACCTGCTTGAAGCTCTCTTCCAAGCCCAAAGATTTTATTGGAAGATATTAGAGAGCTTATCAGCTGGCATGCTGTTAATTCCATCTTCTCAGTATTGCTTTTGTTGGTGCAACAAAAAGAAAATTGCATGATATTCCCCCCTTTTTTTTTTACCATTTTATTTATGTTTTTCAGCGTAACAGTATTCATTGTTTTTGCACAACACCCAGTGCTCCAAGCAAAACGTGCCCTCCCTATTACCCACCACCTGTTCCCCCAAACTCCCACCCCTGACCCTTCAGAACCCTCATGTTGTTTTTCAGAGTCCATAGTCTCTTATGGTTCGCCTCCCCTTCCAAATTTTTTTTTTATATAAACATATAATGTATTTTTATCCCCAGGGGTACAGGTCTGTGAATCGCCAGGTTTACACACTTCACAGCACTCATGATAGCACATACCCTCCCCAATGTCCATAGCCCCCTCCCCCTCTCCCAATCCCACCTCCCCCCAGCAACCCCCAGTTTGTTTTGTGAGATTAAGAGTCATTTATGTTTTGTCTCCCTCCCAATCCCATCTTGTTTCATTTATTCTTCTCCTATCCCCCTAACCCCCCATGTTGCTTCTCCATGTCCTCATATCAGGGAGATCATATGATAGTTGTCTTTCTCCGATTGACTTATTTCACTAAGCATGATACCCTCTAGTTCCATCCACGTCGTCGCAAATGGCAAGATTTCATTTCTTTTGATGGCTGCATAGTATTCCATTGTGTATATATACCACTCTTCTTTATCCATTCATCTGTTGATGGACATCTAGGTTCTTTCCATAGTTTGGCTATTGTAGACATTGCTGCTATAAACATTCGGGTACACGTGCCCCTTCGGATCACTGCTTTTGTATCTTTAGGGTAAATACCCAGTAGTGCAATTGCTGGGTCATAGGGTAGCTCTATTTTCAGCATTTTGAGGAACCTCCATGCTATTTTCCAGAGTGGTTGCACCAGCTTGCATTCCCACCAACAGTGTAGGAGGGTTCCCCTTTCTCCGCATCCTCTCCAGCATCTGTCATTTCCTGACTTGTTAATTTTAGCCATTTTGACTGGTGTGAGGTGGTATCTCATTGTGGTTTTGATTTGTACTTCCCTGATGCCGAGTGACGTGGAGCACGTTTTCATGTGTCTGTTGGCCATCTGGATGTCTTCTTTGCAGAAATGTCTGTTCATGTCCTCTGCCCATTTCTTGATTGGATTATTTGTTCTTTGGGTGTTGAGTTTGCTAAGTTCCTTATAGATTTTGGATACTAGCCCTTTATCTGATATGTCGTTTGCAAATATCTTCTCCCATTCTGTCAGTTGTCTTTTGGTTTTGTTAACTGTTTCCTTTGCTGTGCAAAAGCTTTTGATCTTGATGAAATGCCAATAGTTCATTTTTGCTCTTGCTTCCCTTGCCTTTGCCGTTGTTCCTAGGAAGATGTTGCTGCGGCTGAGGTCGAAGAGGTTGCTGCCTGCATTCTCCTCAAGGATTTTGATGGATTCCTTCCTCACATTGAGGTCCTTCATCCATTTTGAGTCTATTTTCGTGTGTGGTGTAAGGAAGTGGTCCAATTTCATTTTTCTGCATGTGGCTGTCCAATTTTCCCAGCACCATTTATTGAAGAGGCTGTCTTTTTTCCATTGGACATTCTTTCCTGCTTTGTCGAAGATTAGATGACCATAGAGTTGAGGGTCAATTTCTGGGCTCTCTATTCTGTTCCACTGATCTATGTGTCTGTTTTTGTGCCAGTACCATGCTGTCTTGATGATGACAGCTTTGTAATAGAGCTTGAAGTCCGGAATTGTGATGCCACCAACTTTGGCTTTCTTTTTCAATATTCCTTTGGCTATTCGAGGTCTTTTCTGGTTCCATATAAATTTGAGGATTATTTGTTCCATTTCTTTGAAAAAATGGATGGTATTTTGATAGGGATTGCATTAAATGTGTAGATTGCTTTAGGTAGCATGGACATTTTCACAATATTTATTCTTCCAATCCAGGAGCATGGAACATTTTTCCATTTCTTTGTGTCTTCCTCAATTTCTTTCATGAGTACTTTATAGTTTTCTGCATATAGATTCTTAGCCTCTTTGGTTAGGTTTATTCCTAGGTATCTTATAGTTTTGGGTACAATTGTAAATGGGATCGACTCCTTAATTTCTCTTTCTTCTGTCTTGTTGTTGGTGTACAGAAATGCAACTGATTTCTGTGCATTGATTTTATATCCTGACACTTTACTGAATTCCTGTACAAGTTCTAGCAGTTTTGGAGTGGAGTCTTTTGGGTTTTCCACATATAGTATCATATCATCTGCGAAGAGTGATAGTTTGACTTCTTCTTTGCCAATTTGGATGCCTTTAATTTCTTTTTGTTGTCTGATTGCTGAGGCTAGGACTTCTAGTACTATGTTGAATAGCAGTGGTGATAATGGACATCCCTGCCTTGTTCCTGACCTTAGTGCAAAAGCTTTCAGTTTTTCTCCATTGAGAATGATATTTGCGGTGGGTTTTTCATAGATGGCTTTGATAATATTGAGGTATGTGCCCTCTATCCCTACACTTTGAAGAGTTTTGATCAGGAAGGGATGCTGTACTTTGTCAAATGCTTTTTCAGCATCTATTGAGAGTATCATATGGTTCTTGTTCTTTCTTTTATTAATGTGTTCTATCACATTGATTGATTTGCAGATGTTGAACCAACCCTGCAGCCCTGGAATAAATCCCACTTGATCATGCTGAATAATCCTTTTAATGTACTGTTGAATCCTATTGGCTAGTATTTTGGCGAGAATTTTTGCATCTGTGTTCATCAAGGATATTGGTCTGTAGTTCTCTTTTTTGGTGGGGTCCTTGTCTGGTTTTGGGATCAAGGTGATGCTGGCCTCATAAAATGAGCTTGGAAGTTTTCCTTCCATTTCTATTTTTTGGAACAGTTTCAGGAGAATAGGAATGAGTTCTTCTTTAAATGTTTGGTAGAATTCCCCTGGGAAGCCGTCTGGCCCTGGGCTTTTGTTTGTTTGGAGATTTTTGATGACTGTTTCAATCTCCTTACTGGTTATGGGCCTGTTCAGGTTTTCTATTTCTTCCTGGTTCAGTGGTGGTAGTTTATATGTCTCTAGGAATGCATCCATTTCTTCCAGATTGTCAAATTTGTTGGCGTAAAGTTGCTCATAGTATGTTCTTATAATTGTCTGTATTTCTTTGGTGTTAGTTGTGATCTCTCCTCTTTCATTCATGATTTTATTTATTTGGGTCCTTTCTCTTTTCTTTTTGATGAGTCTGACCAGGGGTTTATCAATCTTATTGATTCTTTCAAAGAACCAGCTCTTAGTTTCATTGATTTTTTCTATTGTTTTTTTTTTTTTTTTTTTTTTGGTTTCTATTTCATTGATTTCTGCTCTGATCTTTATGATTTCTCTTCTCCTGCTGGGTTTAGGGTTTCTTTCTTGTTCTTTCTCCAGCTCCTTTAGGTGTAGGGTTAGGTTGTGTACTTGAGACCTTTCTTGTTTCTTGAGAAAGGCTTGTACCGCTATATATTTTCCTCTCAGGACTGCCTTTGCTGTGTCCCACAGATTTTGAACCGTTGTGTTTTCATTATCATTTGTTTCCATGAATTTTTTCAATTCTTCTTTAATTTCCTGGTTGACCCATTCATTCTTCAGAAGGATGCTGTTTAGTCTCCATGTATTTGGGTTCTTTCCAGCTTTCCTCTTGTGATTGAGTTCTAGCTTCAGAGCATTGTGGTCTGAAAATATGCAGGGAATGATCCTAATCTTTTGATACCGGTTGAGACCTGATTTGTGACCCAGGATGTGATCTATTCTGGAGAATGTTCCATGTGCACTAGAAAAGAATGTGTATTCTGTTGCTTTGGGATGAAATGTTCTGAATATATCTGTGATGTCCATCTGGTCCAGTGTGTCATTTAAGGCCTTTATTTCCTTGTTGATCTTTTGCTTGGATGATCTGTCCATTTCAGTGAGTGGTGTGTTAAAGTCCCCTACTATTATTGTATTATTATTGATGTGCTTCTTTGATTTTGTTATTAATTGGTTGATATAGTTGGCTGCTCCCACGTTAGGGGCATAGATATTTAAAATTGTTAGATCTTCTTGTTGGACAGACCCTTTGAGTAGGATATAGTGTCCTTCCTCATCTCTTATTATAGTCTTTGGCTTAAAATCTAATTGATCTGATATAAGGATTGCCACCCCAGCTTTCTTCTGATGCCCCTTAGCATGGTAAATTATTTTCCACCCCCTCACTTTAAATCTGGAGGTGTCTTCGTGTCTAAAATGAGTTTCTTGTAGGCAACATATTGATGGGTTTTGTTTTTTTATCCATTCTGATACCCTGTGTCTTTTGATTGGGGCATTTAGCCCATTAACATTCAGGGTAACTATTGAGAGATATGAATTTAGTGCCATTATTAGCCTGTAAGGTGACTGTTACTGTATATTGTCTCTGTACCTTTCTGATCTACTACTTTTAGGCTCTCTCTTTGCTTAGAGGACCCCTTTCAATATTTCCTGTAGAGCTGGTTTGGTGTTTGCAAATTCTTTCAGTTTTTGTTTGTCCTGGAAGGTTTTTTTTTTTTAATATTTTATTTATTTTATTTGACAGAAAGAGGTCACAAGTAGGCAGAGAGGCAGGCAGAGAGAGAGGGATAAACAGGCTCCCCACTGAGCAGAAAGCCCGATGCGGGGCTCGATCCCAGGACCCTGAGATCATGACCTGAGCCGAAGGCAGAGGTCTAAACCACTGAGCCACCCAGGCGCCCCTGTCCTGGAAGCTTTTTATCTCTCCTTCTATTTTCAATGATAGCCTAGCTGGATAGAGTATTCTTGGCTGCATGTTTTTCTTGTTTAGTGCTCTGAATATATCATGCCAGCTCTTTCTGGCCTGCCAGGTCTCTGTGGATAAGTCTGCTGCCAATCTAATATTTTTACCATTGTATGTTACAGACTTCTTTTCTCAGGCTGCTTTCAGGATTTTCTCTTTGTCACTAAGACTTGTAAATTTTACTATTAGGTGACGGGGTGTGGACCTATTCTTGTTGACTTTGAGGGGGGTTCTCTGCATCTCCTGGATTTTGATGTTTGTTCCCTTTGCCATATTAGGGAAATTCTCTCCAATAATTCTCTCCAATAGACCTTCTGTTTGTTCCCCTCTCTCTTCTTCTTCTGGAATCCCAATTATTCTAATGTTGTTTCGTCTTATGGTGTCACTTATCTCTCGAATTCTCCCCTCGTGGTCTAGTAGCTGTTTGTCCCTCTTTTGTTCGGCTTCTTTATTCTCTGTCATTTGGTCTTCTATATCACTAATTCTTTCTTCTGCCTCATTGATTCTAGCAGTGAGAGCCTCCATTTTTTATTGCACCTCATTAATAGCTTTTTTTATTTCAACTTGGTTAGATTTTAGTTCTTTAATTTCTCCAGAAAGGGCTTTAGTATCTCCGGAGAGGGTTTCTCTAATATCTTCCATGCCTTTTTCGAGCCCGGCTAGAATGTTCAGAATCGTCATTCTTAACTCTTGATCTGACATATTACCAATGTCTGTGTTGATTAGGTCCCTAGCCTTTGGTACTGCCTCTTGTTCTTTTGTTTGTGGTGATTTTTTCCGCCTTGTCATTTTGTCCAGATAAGAGGATATGAAGGATCAAATAAAATACTAAAAGGGTGGCAAAGACCCCAGAAAAATGCACTGTAACCAAATCAGAAGAGACCCCAAATTGTGGGGGAGAGAAAGGGGATAAAAAGAGGTTCAGAAAAAGAAAAAAATTTAAAAAATAAAACAAATAAAGAAAAAATACAAAAAGATAGAAAAATATATATTCATATAAACTAGTCAAAAAACGTTAAAAAAGAAAAGGGTAAAAGTTTTAAAAAATTTAGCAGAGAAAGAAAAAAGAAAAAAAGAAAAAAAATTGAAAAAAGAAAAAAAAAATTGAATTAGCCACAGGACTAAAGAATCATGGGGAGAAAGCCATGAGTTCCGTGCTTTGCTTTCTCCTCCTCTGGAATTGCGCTGCTGTCTTAGGAATTGAACCTGCTTTCCTTGATAGATGAACTTCGTCCTGGCTGGATATTTTGTTGATCTTCTGGGGGAGGGGCCTGTTGTAGTGACTCTCAAGTGTCTTTGCCCGAGGCAGGATTGCACTGCCCTCATGGGCGGCCGGACTAAGTAATCGGCTTGGGTTCGCTTTTGGGAGCTTCTGTTCCCTGAACGCTTTCCGTAGAGTTCCGGAGGACAGGAATGAAAATGGCGGCCTCCTAGTCTCCGGCCCGGAGGAGCCGTGAGCCTGGGGCCCCACTCTTCAGTGCGCCCCCAGAGGACAGCACCCAATCACTCCCGTATCCCCAGCCTCTAATCGCGCTCCGAGCTCACCCAGCCCGCGACCAGTTCAAGGTAAACCCGAGCTGAGAGTTCAGTCCTCGTCTCTGTCTCTGTAGCCGGCTTCTCCGTTCTAATACCTGCGAGCTCTGCGACACTCCGACACCCCCGATTCTTCTGTGACTCTGCGGGACCTGGGGCCACACTGACCCCGCGTGGGCTTCACCCTGGTTTAGCCTCTGGAGCAATGTCCCTCAGTGGAACAGACTTTTAAAAGTCCTGATTTTGTGCTGCGTTCCTCCGCCGCTTGCCAGGACCCGGCCCCTCCCCCCGCGGTCTATCTTCCCGTCATTTTAGATTCACTTCTCCGCCAGTCCTACCTTTCAGAAAGTGGTTGATTTTCTGTTTCTAGAGTTGCTGTTCTTCTTCTCTTCGATCTCCCGTTGGATTTGTAGGTGTTTGCAATGTTTAGATAAGCTATCGAGCTGATCTCCTGCTACCTGATGTAGTCTCATTCTGCTACTTCTCCACCATCTTGACTCCTCCCCTCGATATTCCCCTTTTTAAGTACAATTCCTATTACAAGTTTTGTGTACTACTCTCTTTCTTGGCAAAAATTTTCTTTTAAAGAATGCCAAATTCTTATGAGAACTTAAATGTGATGGTGATGAAAGTAATGTTTGAGGGGTTCATGGACTCATCTTAACAGACTGTCTAGAAGACTAGCCTTTTGATAGAGGAGGACTCCTGAGCATGTCCGTTTAGTGTGATCCTTTCCCTAAGCCATTCCTTTATAAGGGATGTGGTATTGACCTGTTGTTCCATTTATAAATGTCTCCATAATGTATAAAAACAGAGCATGTCATTTCAGGCACATATTGAAGAGAGAATTCAACTGTGCTACAGAAGACCAGGTTTTATTCTTGCTTAGTTTCTACTCAAAAGCTAGATGATTCTTTTTTTTTTTAATTATTTTTATTAACATATGATGTATTATTTGCCCCAGAGGTACAGGTCTGTGAATCATCAGGCTTACAGTTTCACAGCACTCACCATAGCACATACCATCCCCAATGTACATAACCCAACCACCCTATGCCAACCCCCACCACCCCCCAGCAACCCTCAGTTTGTTTTGTGAGATTAAGAGATTCTTATGATTTGTCTCCCTCCTGATCCCATCTTGTTTCATTTTTTTCCTTCCCTACTCCCCACAACTGCCCACCTGCCTCTCAAATTCCTCATATCAGAGATATTATATGATAACTCTCTTCTCTGATTGACTTACTTCACTCAGCATAATACCCTCTAGTTTCACGTCACTGCAAATGGCAAGATTTCATTTCTTTTGATAGCTGCATAGTATCCAATTGCATATATATACTACATCTTATTTATCCATTCATCTGTTGATGGACATCTAGGCTCTTTCCACAGTTTGGCTATTGTGGACATTGCTACTATAAACATTCTGGTACATGTGCCCCTTCGGATCACTATGTTTGTATCTTTAGGGTAAATACCCAGTAGTGCGATTGCTGGGTCATACAGTAGCTCTATTTTCAACTTTTTGAGGAACCTCCATGCTATTGGAGGCTACATCAGCTTGCATTCCCACCAACAGTGTAGGAGGGTTCCCCTTTCTCCACATCCTTGCCAACATCTGTCATTTCCTAACTCATTAATTTTAGCCATTCTGAATAGTGTGAGGTGTTATCTCATCGTGGTTTTGATTTGTATTTCCCTGATGCTGAGTGATGTGGAGCACTTTTTCATGTGTCTGTTGGCCATCTGGTTGTCTTTTTTGCAGAAAAGTCTGTTCATGTCTTCTGCCCACGTCGTGATTGGATTCTTTGTTCTTTAGATATTGAGTTTGAGAAGTCCTTTCTAGATTTTGGATACTAGCCCTTTATCTGATATGTCATTTGTGAATCTCTTCTCCCATTCTGTTAGTTGTCTTTTGGTTTTGTTAACTGTTTCCTTTGCTGTGTAAAAGCTCTTGATCTTGATGAAGTCCCAATAGTTCATTTTTGCCCTTGCCTCCCTTGCTTTTTGTGATGTTTCTAGGAAGAAGTTGCTGCAGCTGAGGTCGAAGAGGTTGTTGCCTATGTTCTCCTCAAAGATTTTGATGGATTCTTGTCTCACATTGAGGTCTTTCATCCATTTGGAGTCTATTTTTGTGTGTGGTGTAAGGAAATGGTCTACTTTGATTCTTCTGCATGTGGCTGTACAATGTTCCCAACACCATTTGTTGAAGAGATTGTCTTTTTTCCATTGGACATTCTTTCCTGCTTTGTCGAAGGTTAGCTGACCTTAAAGTTGAGGGTCCATTTCTGGGCTCTCTATTCTGTTCCATCGATCTATGTGTCTGTTTTTGTACCAGTGTCATACTGTTTTGATGATTAAAGCCTTGTAATAGAACTTGAAGTCTGGAATCTTTTAGTTGGGGCATTTAGCCCATTTCCATTCAGGGTAACTATTGAAAGATATGCATTTAGTGCCATTGTATTCCCTGTAAGGTGACTGTTACTGTATATTGCCTCTGTTCCTTTCTGGTATGATACCTTTAAGGCCTCTTTTGGCTTAGAGGACCCTTTTCAATATTTCCTGTAGTGCTGTTTGGTGTTTGCAAATTCTTCTAATTTTCGTTTTTCCTAGAAGATTTTTATCTGTCCTTCTATTTTTAATGACAGATTAGCTGGATATAGTATTCTTGGCTGCATATTTTTCTCATTTAGTGCTCTGAATATATGGTGCCAGTCCTTTCTGGCCTGCCAGGTCTCTGTGGATAAGTCTGCTGTCAATCTAATATTTCGACCATTGTATGTTACAGACCTCTAGTCCCTAGCTGCTTTGTCACTAAGACTTGTAAGTATTACTATTAGATAATGGACTGTGGACCCATTTTTACTGATTTTTGAAGGGGGTTCTCTGTGCCTCCTGGATTTCTTTTTAAATGTATTTATTTGACAGAGAGAGAGATCACAAGTAGGCAGAGAAGCAGGCAGAGAGAGGGGGGAAGCAGGCTTCCTGTGGAGCAGAGAGCCTGATGTGGGGCTTGATCCCAGGACCCTGAGATCATGACCTGAGCCGAAGGCAGAGGCTTAACCCACTGAGCCATCCAGGTGCCCTGCCTCCTGGATTTTGATGCTTGTTCCCTTTCCCATGTTAATGAAATTCTCTGCTATTATTTGCTCCAATATACCTTCTGTCCCTCTCTCTCTTTCTTCTTCTTCTGGGATCCCAGTTATTCTAATATTCATTTGTTTTATGATATCACTTATCTCTTGAGTTCTCCCCTCATGGTCCAGTAGTTGTCTTTCTTTATTCTCTTTCATTTGGTCTTCTATATCACTAATTCTCTCTTCTATCTCATTTATCCTATCAGTAAGAGCCTCCACTTTTTATTGTACCTCATTAATAGCTTTTTTTATTTCAACTTGGTTGGAATTTAGCTTTTTTTATTTCTCCAGAAGGGGATTTTATTTCTCCAGGAAGTGATTCTCTAATATCTTCTATGCTTTTTAAAGCCCAGCTAGCACCATGATAATCATCATTCTGACATATTACCAATGTCCATAGTGATTAGGTCCCTAGACATTGGTACTGCCTCTTGTTCTTTTTTTTTTTTGATGGTGAGTTTTTCTGCCTTGTCATTTTATCCAAATAAGAACATTTGAATGAGAGAGTAAAATACTAAAAGGTGGCAAAGACCCCAGAAAAATAACCACTAACCAAATCAGAAGAGACCCAAAACTGGAGGTAGAAGGGGGAGGGAAATCATATATACACACATATATGTATATATATGCATATATATGCGTATATATAGATATATACACACACACACACGTATATATATGTATATTAGACTGCTGAATAAAACAGAGTCACCCACTTGATTTGGGGTGTATTCTGAGCTCTTAGAAGAAACAACCTCCCATAATTTTAAAGAAAGAAAACTTATATATATACAAAAATAAGGGTAAACACAATGAAGGGATGGAATTTGACTGTAAATATGACAATTAATACAGATTCTAAAAAAGGAATTGATAAGATATGTTGGTTGGGGGGAAAAAAGGAGAGAATGTGATCAGGCTAGAGCTAGATATAGGGTATATATTGATTAGAAGAAATTATATACCAAAATTTTAAAGGAAACAAACCTAGATGTATATGAAAAAATAAGGTTAAATACAATGAAAGGATAAAATAGGACTATAACAACGAAAATTTTAAAAGATTTTTTTAAAAAGTTATTGATATGATAAAATAGTTTAAAAAACATTAAAAGAGGAAAGAAGAAAAATTAAAAAATAGAATAAGGAGAAATAAATTTTAAAAAATTTAACTTTGCAAGACTAAGGGATCATGGGGGGATAAGTTATGAATTCTATGTGTTGCTTTCCGCTAGCTCTGGAGTTCCACAGTTCTCATTGATCAGTGAACTTGGTCTTGGCTAGATGTTCTTGCTGATCTTCTGGGGGAGGGGGCTGTTGCAGTGATTCTCAAGTGTCTTTGCCCCAGGCGGAATTGCATGGCCCTTGCCAGGTGCCAGACTCAGTAATCTGCTTGGGTTTGCTCTTGGGAGCTTTTGTTTTCTGAGCACTTTCTGTAGAGCTTTGGAGGATGGGAATGAAAATGGCAGCCTCCTAATCTCCAGCCTGGAGGAGCCGAGAGCTTAGGGCCCCACTCCTCAGTGCACCCTCAGAGAAGAGCAGTCAATCCCTCCTATCTTCCTGGTCTCTGGCCATGCTCTGTGCTCACCAGCACACTGAGCATTTCTATTTCTGGTGCACAGCTGTGTCTGGAGTCTCCAAACCCAGCAGATTCCTGTCACGTGCTCCTGTGCCACTCCTCCCAGAGGATAAAGGAGGAGGTCTCTTTGGATCTGCCAGTTGTGGGATCCCTGCTCAAAGAGCAGTGGTCTGACTGTGCCTTGGATCACAGTTTAAGGTAATCCTGAGGTGAGAGCCCCCACCTCGGCTCTGTCTCTGTAGCCGGCTTCCCCACTCTGGTTTCTGGCAGCTCTGCCACACTCAGACACTCCCCAGTCTCCCTGTGACCCTGAGGGACCTGCTACCACACTGTCCCCTCAAGGGCTCCACCCCTGCTTATCCCCTGGAGTGACATCCCTCAGTGGAGCAGACTTCTAAACGTTCTGACTTTGTGCTCCACTGCTCCACTGCTTGCAGGGAATTGGCCCCTCCCCCTGCGATTTAATTTCCTGTTGCTTCAGATTCACTTCTCTGCACGTCCCACCTTCCCAAAAGTCGATTCTCTGTTCCTAGAATTGCTGCTGTTCTTCTCTTCGAACTCCTATTGTGTTTGTAGGTGTTCAGAATGGTTTGATAACTATCTGTCTGAACTCCTGGGACCTAATGCCATTTCCGTTTCCTACTCCTCTGCCATCGTGCTTCCTCGTTCCAAGCTAGATGATTCTTGAGGACTGTTGTCTCACCTGGAAATGAGGCATTTGTATTTGATGATGCCTAAAAGCCATTCCAGTTCTAATAATCTGTATACATTAGGAAGGGAACTATTCTATTAATTTCTTAATGATGCAGCTTTAAGTTGTAGTAGAGGGAGAAATAAGGAGGTTTTAAAAATTTTGTTTATATTTGGAATGGAATCAAGCATTTAGGTGAGAACACTGATATGTAGCAGTGATTTTTTTTTTTATATCTTTGTTGAAAGAAACAGTTTGGAAGGATGCCACAAGTTTGCTTTTTTCCCCCTCACTCCAGGACTTCCTATACAGCCCTCAATTTCCAGAAATAAGAGGAATAACAAAGTCTTGAGCAATTGGTTTCAAACTGGGCTTATAAAACCCTAGAGTTCTACATAACCCTTCAGATATTTCACAACATTTAATATGAATTTCCCTTTTAAAAAATATACATAACATGTGTATCTTTATTTTAAAGTATCATGTTTACTTATTCAACAAATGCTCAGAGTGCATTTTTTATGTTGAAACAGTCCTCAGGTCTCAGAATTCAAGAATAAACAGAAACAGATTAAAAATCCCTACTCTCCATTGAATTTATATGCTAGTAGTGGTAGCAAAAAATAAAGGAAGGGAGGTAGGGATGAAGAAGAAGAAAAGAAGAAAAAGAAAGGGAGGGAGGGAGGAAGGATGGAAGGAAAGAAGGGAAATATATAACATGAAAATTGTATAAGGGTAACAGGAAAATTAAGCAGAGGCTACAAAATCAATGACGAGATTAGAGTATGTCTGTCTGAAAAGATGTGGTTTAATAAAGATGTGAAGGAAGTGGGGAGAGAGCCAGAAGAACAGCAGATGCAAAGGCCCTAAGGCAGAACAGAGTATGCTTGGTGGGCTGAATCAAGAGGGCAATGCAAAAAGAAGAACCCAGGGAAAGAATACAGGCCTATGGACCATCACATTTCTCTGGCTTTGGAAACACTTTTGAAAGCTTTAACCCCTTCATCAGTGCTATGTGGTCTAGTACTTTCATGTGAAGCTTACCTATATTCTCTTCATATACATTTGAATACGGTACTGAACAAGAATATTTATTTCGATACTAATCTTGTGCAAAATCAGGCCTGTAGAAATCCATTCAAACAAAACTATACATTTTGGAGACAGTAGGTTAAGTGTCTGCCTTCGGCTCAGGTCATGTTCTTAGGGTTCTGGGATCGAGCCCCATGTCAGACTCCCCACTCAGCAAGGAGTCTGCTTCTCCCTTTGCCTCTCTGCCTTTCCCCCTTGCTTGTGCTCTCTCTCTTTCTCTCACTCACTCTCTCTCTCAAATTAATAAATAAAATCTTTAAAAAAAAAAAAGCTATACATTTTTATGGCAACAAGTGTAGTTTAAGTTAAATTATATGCCAGGCAAGACTTAGGTATAACTGCTTACTTTTCCCACAACAAGCAAATTCATAACATATTATAAACATTAAATTGTAATTAGCTCTAACATCATTTTAGGTTTAGATTACATATTGTAATCTAAATAATTATCAATTATTTAATAATAATATCTTTATTTAGTAATATCAATATTTATTGATTATTAATATTAATATCACTATTTATTGATATTAAATAAATATCAATAAATATGTAACATATTTATTGATAAGAATGTGAACAATTTTTAAAATAATATTCCATGCAACTCAAGATAAAAATTTTCATTTAAATCCCTTTCAAGCCTCCAGAGTGGTTAATTAATAGCACCTTGAAATGTCACAATAAACTGCTATCTCTTAAAAAATTAGTATTTTTTTTCTTACTGCATAACCAAACAAAATTCAACTATAAGTTGGGTATTGAAACAGACATGACCACAAATACCATCCAGAGTCCCCAATATCAAGTTATTATGTTCATTAAATCAGTCTCATGGACCTCAAAAATTAGATTAATAAAAAATAAATGCTATAAATTTGAAGATATAAAATAAATTTATATTAATGAAATTGCCCCTTTATCTGGTTAATCTATGTAATTTTTACAGACTTGGTACCTAGTGAGAAATGGATAGAAGGTGATTCTGGAGAAGTCATAAGTGCAACCAGGTAAGCGAATGTATTCTCTTTTTTTCGGTCTTCATTTATTCATCCCCCATGTAAGAAGAAAGATGAGTTTTTCATTAAAAGATATACATATTTCCATCATTATTATTATTTGGGGGCCCATTCTGGAAGAAGCCATCGATGCTAAAATCATTTGGTGAAAGTTTGGTGGAAAACAGACTATTCACACTATCTATATGGTGACAAAGAATTACCTCATAGGTTAGTTAATTTATAAAGGAGAAACAAACGGTAACTTTGTGAAAGAGAGAGGTTTCATAAACTACTTCAACCAAGTGATTAAGTTCTGTATTATGTGCCTCCAGGGATGATGAAATGGCAAGCATATGTAGTATTGTCAAGTATATATAGTATTGTCAAAATTTCTAGAATGTAATCATGAGGGAAGAATCAGTAAAATCCAAACTGTAAGCTATTCAAAGACCACTGGACATACTCTTCAACACGTTTCTGTCCAAAAGACAAAAAGTGACACCCAGGGTGCCTGGGTGGCTTAGTTAATTGAACATTGGACTCTTGATTTAGGCTCAGGTCATGACTTCAAGGTCCTGGGGTCAAACCCGGCATCAAACTCTGTGCTACTGGAGGAGTCTGCTTGAGATTCTCTCTCTCCCTCTCCCTCTGCCCTTCCTCCCCCTGTTTTCTCTCTAAATAATTAAATAAATAAAATCTTTTTTTTTAAGTGGTTCCAAATGAAGGAAGGCTGAAAATATATCACAACTATATGTAATACATGAACCTTGATTGGATTTTTAAAAAAGCTATAAAGGACATTTAAAAGATAATTGATTTTTTTAACCTGTACTCTGTATTAGATGTTATTGTATATTATACCACTTCTTAAATTCTTGGGAGTAAAAATGGCATTGTGATAATGTGGGGAAATGGCTTTATCCTTAAGTGATAAATACTGAGATATTTAGAGGAAGAGTAACATGATGTTATAATTTACTTTCAAATAGCTCAAAGAAAAAAAGGAAATTAGAAAAGATATATATTTAGATAGATAGATGATGATAGATAGATAAATAGGTAGATAATAAGTAAAGAGCACACATATAAAGTTTAACCATTCATGAATTTAAATGAAGGGTATGTGAGTCTTCATTGGGCTATTCTTTCAACATTTCTGAAGGGTTGGAATTTTTCAAAACAAAGATTGGGGAAGGCAAAAGAGAGAGACTGGTGTCACTGAAAAACATAGTCTGAATAACTCTGACTTCAGAGTCACTTTTCACATGAGGGGGATGTTTGCCTGCACTGGTCACCAAATGAGGCGGATTAGCAATGTTAGTCAAGACAGCCTAAATCAGGCGGTAGACGAATTAGTTAGCCTTATCCAACCTCAGTCCAGTTAATTTTATTGCCTTAATTCGCATTAAAAAAAAAATTGTCCCGGGCAAAAACGTAAACCTCTGTACCCAAACTCAAGAAGGAGCTTTAGAGCACATGGAATTTAGCACCAAAGGAATTATGAACTGATATTTGCTCAGATTTGTTATGTTTATTTACTCACCCTAAGAAAAATATTTGCCTTTTGTAACAAGATTCTTTGAATTCATGGGAGAGCATAGCTGATCCTGCACATTTGGTGGTGGGGAGTGCCGGGGAGAAGCAAACATACATTTTGGAATCCTACTTCACAGCCTCCAGGAAATAGAGGCCCTTTTCTTTCTACCCTCAAGATGCTACTCTCAAGGTTGAAGGGAAAGGTGCCAACTGTTGTACGAGCCCCGGGTGCCCAGAGTTCATCATAAAGGGAGCATTCGTGCTGACAGTGGGACTCTGGCTTTCCACTGGAATCTGCCCTGCGGTATCAGATCTATGGTAAGGGCCCTCGGCTCCCTGGCAGTGTTCTAGCAAGCCTGTTAGAATCCAAGGGGTCACGAACTAGAGCCATACCAGAAACCAAATGGGATAGGCAGTCACCCCGACTGTCATTTGTAAGGCTGGGAGGAACAATGAAACTATTGAACAATAGAAAAGGGTATTTCTTCCTCTCGCCAGTGAAACAAATCTTAAAATATGAAGATCAAGGACTGCTAGAGATAGGAGACACCAAAGAACTGAAACCTCTTAACAGCAGGTGGTAACACTGGGGTCGGTGCTTTGAAAAATGTGTCAGATCCTTTTAAGACTATGTAAAACACTTGTGGTTCCTATGGTGACACTGATAATATTTTGTCAATCATTGTGATGTCAAGATCTACATTAAGCAGTTTAAAAAGCACCTTGAAGTGCTTGGAGGTTTAATTAGTTTCCCCTCTAAATTGCTTGGTGTCCATTGTAGTTGTGATAATTGGAGGAGATACACTGGGTATGTGAGAAATACTGACCAATGTGTCTTACCTCTTACAAAGCTCAGAAAGGGACGAAGCCATAACTGTGAGTCCCTTTGCAAACAGCCCTGGATGCTAATCAAAGTACACGTCTCCAGAGTGAAAGAGACTGAGTAATTCATTAGTCTTCATGCTGTGCCCAGACCCTCTCTTAAGGAATGCCATTCATTGCAGCATTGTCCATTCTCAAGGAGAGCAGTTTATTTGTCTGTCTTTCCTTAATTAATTTGTTTCTCAGGAAAGGGCATTCTCTAATAAAATTCTGTGGAAACATTCCACGACTGCAAGGCAGGACTCCTGCCACTGACCCATATCAAAAACTGTTTTTTGTGGTGTTAGATTAACAGTCAACCACAAATCTTCTACAAGTCTGGAAAAGTTGGGTTTTCTGAGGTTTTTTTCTCTTTTACTGGCTTTTGCACATAATTCTATTAACAGTAAATAGGATTTTGTCAAGTTGTGAGGTAAGAAATTGAATTTCCATGTAGGCAGATCCCCAGGTTTGTTAGCTGCATTCCTTCAAAAGTCTAGATTGGTTACTATACAGTTTTTGTACTGAACTTCTGCAGACTTACCTTTTCCATTGGACCTAGACTGGCTGGAGGGACTCTTCCTCCCAGTTCTGCCCATTTCTCTTTAACGCAAGATCAATGTTCCAACACCTTTGACTGAAACGCAGGTGTTTTCCACATGCCTCAATGCTCACAAACTTACTGTGTGACTTCAGTGCCACTTTGGAGAAGTTACATTTAATGAGTTTGTGAATATCCTTCTATCAATACAGGTAATTATTCTTCAGAATAAGGAATACATAATTAAATATTTAACACACTATAGGACCTATACTGAAAAAAATCATTTTAGTATGCAATTTAAAAATTTCTGGAAAATAAAGGATTTCTACCACCAATTCCAAAAGAAAAAGAAAAACTAGGCTTCATTTGCACTATTAAATCAGAATGGTACCACGTCTCTTACGAGTGTAGCATTTGTGATTTTTGTTTCTAAAAGATAATAAACAGGGCGCCTGGGTGGCTCAGTGGGTTAAGCCTCTGCCTTCAGCTCAGGTCATGATCCCAGGGTCCTGGAATCCAGTCCTGCATCGGGCTCTTTGCTCAGCAGGGAGTCTGCTTCTTCCTCTCTCTCTCTCTCTCTCTCTGCCTACTTGTGATCTCTCTCTGTCAAATAAATAAATAAAATCTTTAAAAAAAAAAGATAATAAACATCTTTGTTCATTTTCAGGACATGAAACTGACACAATGTTTTGTCTATTTTCATGTCATAATAATAGTAATAATAGCTAATATTAACTAGCACTTAAGGCCTGCTGTGACTCTATTACACATATAATCGATTTCATTAAGTAGAATGTATTACTGTTCCAATTATGCAAATGAAGAAACCAAAGTCTGGTGAGGTGACAAAACAAAGAAAATGGGAAAGCTATTCTACCTGGCTCTAGTTTCTGAGATCTTAATCACCACACTGATAATGTGCCATAGCCACCTTTGTCCCTAAATTTCATATTTTCTCACATTTCATGCAAGTTTATAGATGTATTAGTCTGCCTGGGGTACCATAACGGAATATCATAGACTGAGTAGCTTAAACAACAGAAATTTATTTTTCACAGCTCTAGAGGCTGTGAAATCCAAAATCAAAGTGCCAGCAAGGTAGGTTTTCTTCTTGGCCTTTTCTCTTCACCTATAGGTGGTTACCATCTTGCTCACATGTGTGCTCACATGACCTCTTTGATCTGCATTTACACACACACAGACAGAGGGAAGGAAAGAGAGAACATAGTGTCTCTTCTTATAAAGATGCTGATTTTATCTTAACCTATCAGATCAGGACACCCCCCCCCCATGATCTATTTTTAACTAAATTACTTCCTTAGAGGTCCCCCTCTCCAAACACAGTCACACTGGAACTTCAACATATGACTTTGGTGGATGGGGGAGACACACAAACATTTAGTCCTTCATAACAGGTAACTTAGTGTATTTCCAAAAGAAAACTATTCCAAGTTCATTAAAATGCTAACAAACAGGAAATTCTCAACTCCCAAATTTGCCTTTTAAAAAAAAACCTACAATATCATGTGTACTGTAGACCTCATATGGACCACAATATTGAAGAAGTGAAATTCATCATTGTTCACATTGTCCTAGGTAACTGGATGGTGATAGGTGACCCCTGAGAGGGGACTGCATCAGACAACTAAAGCAAAAATCCAAGCAAAACAATGATACCCTGCCTGAGTCAGTCATTGGGAAGATAGCTCTGATCCAATTCTAGATGATTTCATCGACCAGTAGTATTAGTGGATACTTTTCTTCCTGGGCCATGCTCTGCTTTCACTTATTAGGAGAGAAAAAAAATGTATTAATATAATCACATGCTATAATCCAGGCACATGTATATTTATGCACTTAGAGATTAGCATACAAATTCTAAATAACAAAGTAAGAAATGATCAGTCGTGGCATTTTCTAGAAACATAATTTGTTATTTCCTTTTTAATTAAGCCTAGTCACTGAGTGATTCATGTGGAAAAACAAGACTAGGTACATATGTTGTATACAGTTGTTGATTCAATAGAAAGCAAAATATCTAGAAACAAAGCCCTGCACCTCTGTAAAAACATGTGCTCTGTTAGAACTTCAATAGTCTCACATGGTTCAGATCCTACTCAACTCATTACGATGTCCATGGTCAATATTTTTCAGCAGCACAATGAAGCCTGCCACGGTATTTGAAACTATAGCCTGTAAACGTTACTGTTACACAGCCTTCTGCTCCCACAATGGTGACTCAAGATAAATGCTATGGATTTTCTCAAATTTATTCTTTCCACTTTATACGATAGCAGGCTGAACAGACAGAGACATCTCTAAGCATCTATGTAACAAATTCAGGACCTTCCAGGCAGCCACAGTATCTATTAGCAGGTCCCAAATTGGAGTATTCCACAAGAAACATTCTGTCCAGATGACTATAGTGGCAGCTTTCCGATCTCATAGAATTTCAGTGTGAGAGATAGTAAGTTGACTGGAAGTGCAAGTCGTTTACCAAGCATATAATTAAACAGACAGATGAAAGGTAGATGATACATGGGTGGGTAGACAGACCTTCCCATTAGTCCACTAGACTTCCAGTGCAATGGCAACTGGAAAAGCTAGCAGTGTGTGTGTGTGTGTGTGTGTGTGTGTGTGTGTGTTGGGGGAAAATGGGCTTAACTCTGAATTTTATTTCCTTTGGATTCACATATTTTTTTCCTTTCTCCCTACCTCTGTGTCTCACTATAGTGTTCCTTGTGAACCAGAGCAGAGTCAAGAAATACCATATTTAGAGGAGGAAAATCACACACTTCTAAGCTGCTAATTCTTTCCAAATCAGAGAGACAAAGCACTTTTCTCTTTGGAATAAGTATGTTGGGATCAAATGAATTGCCAGAAAAAGGTGGTGTACTTTGTTCTGTTTTAATTCCATTGCACATGGCTTGACTTTTGTTTGTCTTCCTGTCAGCCTTCTACACTTACCTTGGCATGTCTCCTAATCAGCGAGCAGGACTATATAGGAATGTTTGTCTACAAGTCAGTTTAGGTGAACCTGGCCACCTGCCATCCTGTTAGGACTTTCTCACCAACCATCGGCTCACACTAACCAGTGCCAATCAGACAGAAATAACCACAGCATTCTAAACTTGCCCTTTCTTTGGAAGGGTCATTCTCCCTCTTCCCACTCCTTTCTTTTGGCTCTTTGGGATCAGATGGCTGACTTCTTGAGTACCTTGCTCCATTGGCCAAGAAATATTTCCATCATTAGACCATTGATACTGAATGAGACACTGTGAACAATATTATTTTTCTGTCTCCTAAAAACTACATTTCCAGGGGCGCCTGGGTGGCTCAGTGGGTTAAAAACTACATTTCCTGTAAAGATTACCAGATTCTACCCAAATTCCATAGATACTTTGCAGCATAAGATGTAGTTCCTGTCATAGAGAAAACTGTGCGTAAGTAACAATACTGTGACCCATGGCAAGTAACATATGAAAGCTAAAAAAAGTTCCAGGTGTAATGGAGAACAAAACAAAAGGAGAGATTAATTATGAATGGCAGAATTACCACTATGGGGAGAAAGACAGCATGAGAGCCAGGTCTCAGTAGGGATGCCTTGAGAATTGAGGGGACTGAGGAATAATTAAGAAGCTTGTAATTTAGACAAAAGAGAATGGGCAAGACATGGAAGAGGGAATTTCCAAAATGCAGTTGTGAAATAATAGAGAACTATATTTTGCCTACACAAACCAAAGCTTCCTGTAGGATTGGATCACAATTGCTATGCTCATAATTTTTATTTTATTCTGTAGGCCAGTAATTTCTAAAAGCTGGCCATGGACCAGTGATTGTTTAAGTCTAAGTTTTCACCAGACTGGGGAGAAATGAGAAAAATAAAGACAATTTGTAAGATTTTTTTTATGAAACAAAGTACGTTCAAATCAAAGGTATTTCCTTTTTGGGGGATTGTATCTTTCCTGTATTTGAACCAAATGCAATTGCTATTTGGAAATTATGGTAAGGCTAGATGGCAGCTTGGTAGGAGGCTTTAATGCTCTTATTTGGCAAGATAAAAATTGGCAACACTATTTTGGGATCCTAAGTATGTTTTTATTTTACTTGGTCCATGTGATCCAAAATTTGGGGGCTACTTTGGGGTAATGTAGATTCTAGGAAGGGCAATAATGGAATGGATACTGTTCTCTAGGAGACACAATTAAACAAGTAATAACATAAAAGGAGAAAAATAAAGGAAAAGGAGAAAAAAAGGAAGGAGGGAGATAATAAATTAGATAGATAGTGTAAGGATATAAGAAAGCCAGTTAGAATTCTAGGGCAAGAAGCAATGAGAACCAGGGTGCCTGGGTAGCTCAGTCAGTTAAGTGTCTGCCTTTGGCTCATGTCATGACCCTGGGTCTTGGGATCCCACCCCACATTGGGCACCCTGCTCTGCAGGGAGTCTGCTTCTCCCTCCTCCTTTGCCCCTCTCCTGACTTGTGTGTGTGCGCACGCTCTCTCTGTCTCTCTCTCTCTCTCTCTCACATAAATAAATAAAATCTTAAAAAACAAAAATAGAAAAAAAACAAAAAAACAGTGAGGACCTAATCCAGAACACTGACAGAGAATTGAAAAAAAAAACAATGGATGCAAGGGATAAGATCTATAAGATTGTCAGTTGTGTAAAAGAACAAGCAAAGGTTATATTGTGGGCCAAGAGTCTGAGCCACCTGGCTTCCTGTACAGAAAGATGGGAAAAGCAAGCAGAGATTTGGAGGAGGACTGGAGATGTAATAGACTGAGCCTGGGAATTTGATAAAGCTGAGAGAGATACACCTGGGAATCATCTGCATGAAAGGGAGAGCTGAAAAAGACAGTGGAAAAGAGAACTCTAAGTAGAGAAGCCCTCTACCAATTGATTCTCCTTTATTAGTTCAGGTCATCTGTTGAGAACAACCAAGGTTGAAATTTATGTTTTCTGGACGTGTCATGATCGGTGAACTTTGATATTTGCTAAATGATTTCCTTACTGATCACCCTCTAATACTATCATCTTGAAAAATCTCATGTCTCTCAAGATCCTATTAGCCCATTTCTCTGTAACCACAAACTTCAATTAAGTCAGCATCACATATTGGGGTGAGCTGAGAAGTTAGAAAGTAACAATTATTGAGCTTAAGGAATTTAACTCTTCCCATGAAAGGATAGGAGAAAGAAAGGGCACCTGGGTGGCCCAGTTGATTTAGTGACTGCCTTCGGCTCATGTCATGATCCCAGGGTCCTGGGATGGAGTCCCAAGTCAGGCTGTCTGCTCAGTGGGGACCCTGCTTCTCCCTCTCCTTCTGCCACTCAACCTGTTTGTGCCCTCTCTCCCTCTGTCAAATAAATAAATAAAATCTTAAAAAATATATATATATACATATATATAATGCATATATATATATTTAAAGAATGATATTTGAACTAGAATGACCCTTCAGCATTATAAGAAACTGTGTAATATTAGCAAAGAAGGCCACACAAATTTTAAAATTCTTTGGAGACATATTTTTTTTGTCCTCAATATTAGAGTTGTGGTACAATTTATTTTTCGCATGTAACAATAGTTAATATTTATTGAGCATTTACTATAGGCAGGCACTTGACAAGCACAAACTTATTTAAACTTCATAAAAAACCCTATCAAGTGGGTAATTTTAGTGTGTGTGTGTGTGTGTGTGTGTTTTTCTAGTAATAGAAATAATACTGATAGAAGATAAGTTACTTGTCCAAAGTGACCGAGTAGAAAGTGACTGACCTAGGATTAGAATTCTCTTGTATCACTTAGACTTCATTCTTTGGCAAATAACAGAAAACCCAGACACAACCAGTTTAAGAAAAAAGGGTCTTTATTAGTTTCTATAACTAAAAAGTCTAAGAGCTGGACAGGGGTTAACCCCAGAAGGAACGTAACAAATAACTCACACCATGTCGTGGGCATACAGTGTCGTCTATTCATCCTTACCCAGATGCCTCTGAGTTGGCTCCATTCTCAGACATCCCCTCCTATTGTCAGAATGTCTCCAGCAGATCTGGCCTCCTAGCCAGGCCTACCCAAGACCAGCAGGAAATCACTACTGGCTGTAGCCCAGCAGTCCTAGGAAGAATCTCATTAAATCCTTTCATTGTGATTGGGCCAAAGCCTGCCCCTGAAGGAATAGTGAGCATCTAAGCAATGTTACACACTACACGGCCAAGCCTGGAGCCAAGGGCACAATAAACCAGGATGCTATTAACAAAACTTGGGTGCACACGGGGTGCCTGGGTGGCTCAGTCTTTAAGCATCTGCCTTCAGCTCATGTCATGATCCCAGAGTCCTGGGATTGAGCCCCGCATTGGGCTCCCTGCTTGACGGGAAGCCTGCTTCTCCCTCTCCCACTCCCCCGATTGTGTTTCCTCTCTCACTCTCTCTCTCTCTGTCAAATAAATAAATTAAATCTTAAAAAAAAAAAAAAAAAAACCACTGAGATGCACAGATGCTGGATGGCATGATCAGTAAGGAGCTCTGATGACTGAACTTTCTTGCCGAACAACCTGAGGATTAATCACTGTATTTTTCCAGCTAAGCAATGAAGATCCACAAAGAACAGAGATGAGACTTTGAACATTAAATAGGAAACTCTACTCTTGGAACATACTTTTTATTAGGGGTTAAAGGCCGGTAGGAAGAACCAGATCTGTTTCTGCTGTGGTAACAACAGACGTGAACACATTCCTCCAAAGAGACTTCATTTTGGGGATCAGGAAGGAAGGGAATGCACATGGTACTTTTGTCGCAGATTGGTCTTGAGGTGAATGAGAAAGAGACTCAGGCCTCCATTTCTACCTTCTAAGCCAGGTCCAACTCCAAACTCCTGTCCATGTAGATTACCTTCCATTTTCTCTCTAATACACTGGATTTAGATTGAGGTAGGACAGCATTAGTAGCCATTGCTTCGTTTATCCTTTTAGAGCCTGCTGAAGATCCCACAAAAGAACCAATCTCGTTTTTGTAGCAAGCTCCTCCCTGTGAGAAAAGGACAAAGAGAAAAAGCCCTGATCCTATTTATGATTGTCTCTTTCTATTTCTCTAGGAATATTAACTTGCTGGTTGCCTCTTCATCTCAAAGCCTTTTTTTTTTTCTTTTAATTTTAGCTGACTTTCTGACATATTATGGTAAAAAGAGAACAAACCATGTGGGTGCTTGTTATTTCAAGGATATGTTGATAAAATGGTTTATAATGCAATTAAATCCTAGGTCTTTGTGCTTAAAAGAAAGAGGAAACACTATTTTGGGCTATCCTCTAGCAGTAAAAATTCAGCTGAAAGTCTATTACTTCCTTTTCTTTAAAACTCCAACTTCCTAGTCAGTATTGCCAGACAAATGAAATAGGTCATTTCTGTCCTTTGTGTTGTAGTGAATGTAGAAAAGAGTTTGTGCTTCAATGGGGGTAGGTTTTAAATGAGACCTGAAAATCCTGTGTTCTTTTACAGTTTCATTAGTTTTATTTAACACTTTGCTTACCTTCAAAAATCCTGTAGGAATAGTGAATATATACTTTTGCAACAAAATGTAAAAAAATAAGGGCACCTGGGTGGCTCAGTGGGTTAAAGCCTCTGCCTTCGGCTCAGGTCATGATCCCAGGATCCTGGGATTGGGGCTCTCTGCTCAGCGGGGAACCTGCTTCCCTTCCTCTCTCTCTGCCTGCCTCTCTGCCTACTTGTGATCTCTGCCTGTCAAATAAATAAATAAAATCTTTTTTAAAATGTAAAAAATATATATATACCTATTGAAATTTAAACATAAGACAAATAGTGAACAGGATCCAGAAAGAGAAGTGGGTTATGGTTTCTCTTTTTTCCAGAAGGTTATCAGATACAATTGTAACAGTTTAGTAAAACATTTCTTTTGTGGGGCCCTTTTATTCCTCCAGTGCTCACTTTTCTCTTCCCAATTACTTTTTTTTTTAATAGTTTATTTTTAAACCATCTCCACAGCCAGTGTGGGGCTCAAACTCACAGCCCCCAGATCAAGAGTCCCATGCTCTCCCGACTGAACCAGCCAGGTGCCCCCTAATACTAATAATTGCTTTCTAATATTGCTTCTAATATTGAAAAATAAAATTACATTTCTTCCTAGTATTAAAAAATTAAATTTAAGTTTCTTAAAGGAAAAGACAAAGGAAGTAGAGATAATAGACACTCCTGTTCTTCACTTTCATTGTTTTGCTCTCAGAAGAAAGTGATAAACAGGGAGCTTGAGTCCCCAGGCTGGCTTCATGCAGCAACCATCCCAAACTTAACCCCAGCCAAACTGACCAGCACCTCTAAGTCCTACACTCTGACCTTCCCCTACTCTGTTGACTTCTGTGACGGTAACACCGACACCACAACATATATAACTTGTTGAATGATAGGTAGAGCTTCAGAACAAATGGGATATCCAGTCAGGAGAAGTCTAGATTAATCCCTTGGCAGAGTCGGCAGGCGCTAAGGGCTCCGGCAACACTTGGGCACTAGACACAGAGAGAGAAACAAAGAAAGCAAATGTGTCTGCCTTGATGAATCTACTCACAATTCTAATTCTTGCAATCAGAGTATTTTTAAGAAGCTATTTTAATTTCAGCATGTTTATAGTTTTTCATGACATCTGGAAAACTGAACTCTTTTATACTAAATATGAGAGGACATTGTAATCTTTTTTGGAGCTCTTCAATTCGCTCTCTGAAAGCCAATTGGCAGCTATCGCCTTGACAAGATACGGAAAGCTGCAGCCTTCCTTTAATCCTGGAGACAACTTCTGGAGAGGGAGAGTGTCTGAAACAGTCATGCTTGGGAATACAGAGTTCCCTGAAAGCAGCTTTTCTGACTTCCCAGGTCTAATTCCCAGGGACCCTATATTGTATCGTCAAAAAGGTTAGGATCCCTTTCCTTGCTTCCAAAAGTAACACATACAGCAGGATTTCTCAAAATGGAGTATGAGTCACCCGCCTCAGAATCACCCGGAGTGCCTGTTTTTAGAAGCCTGACCCTCCGGCTACTCCATCTGACTCTGCGGTTTGGGATTAGACATCTGCAATTTTACGAAGTCCTACCATACCATACTAAATTTTGAAAACCACCATGTAGGGATGTATGTTCATTCATATCTTTACACATTGTATTAAAGGCATGCATGAAAGAAGTCTTCGACACAACCATTGAACCTTGCCAGAAGCATCTCTTATAAAACTTAAAGCAGAAATCAGGACAATTAACCTCAGAAAACTACTTAAAGCTACCAACAACTCTCCTGCCACCCATCTATGTATTCCTATGGTTTAGTTTCTATTGACATAAATAAGTAAGTCTTACATGATGTCAGCATTGTTGTTTTAAGAGGCCACATTTTATTGAAATATATTGGTCACAAATTGTATGGCATTTAAAAAATTGTTAGTAGAGTAACATAGAAAACAGAACGGTGGTTATATGACGATGAAATAGAATTCTTCCCTAGAGTGACTTAATTATAGAGTGATTCAATTATAACAGATAATTCATTTTAGTGATGAATTATGAAGTCCAAGTCTGGAAGCAAAAGTATAAATTTTGAATATCTGGCTGTCTTTATACTGACCAAAAATTTTTTAAAAAATCATTCCCTCCCCACACAGAGACATTTTCTATTTTTCCTTCAAAATCCAACCAGCTGGAATATCGAGATATTTCAAAGAGCTTTATTCCAGTTGCAATTCAAAGGGAAGGCAAAGTTCACAGCAGAATCCTTGACGAGAGCTAACCTTATAGGAGAGAATCTAATAAAGGATGCCATGTATTAGTAAGGGAATAAGGTAACCTGAAACGTTTTCACTGACAATGCCCAGGAAGAGCAAAAGCTATCATGGCATAAACAATTCATTGTTCAGATTGGTTAGATGACACTGTGGAAATACGGACATATTGAGGATAAATGAAACTTGACAGTGATCGCCCTGCCATCCTGTGGATTTCAAGTACCCAAAATCTTCTGCAGGTAACATGCCTACTTCTGCCCCTCTGAACACATCTTTCTTTCACTGATAATTGCTGCCATATTCTCCCAATATCGAATTCACTTCTTCCCACTAAATAGAAAGACCCCAGGCCAGTGACAGATCTTGGGGATTTTTTTTTTTTTTTTAAACCACAGTCTAACAAAGTCATGATGTAGGTAAACTTGCTCAGGTAAAAATATTGGGGAGTTTTCTGAAACTGGCCAAAATGTGACTTCTAAAGTTCTATCTCGTATAAAATAACAGTAGATGCGGTTGATTTGGATCATCATCTAGACTTTTATGTATATGAGATTGGCTTTATACCAAAAAGTTTACTGGCATGATAGAGCAGGGCACTTCAGTTACAGGAATGGCAACCTGGCTCAGAGAGTCCTTTGGCACCTTGCATTCCTTTATTTCTTACCTGTTGATTAATCGAGGTCTATGTGACAAACACTGCCTGGTGAACAAGAAGGACCCTGGCTTCTCAACCTTATGTTTCACTGCAACAGATTAATGAAGAAAAAACAAATCCCAGGACCCTGAGACCACGACCTGAGCCAAAGGCAGAGCCTTAACCCACTGGGCCACCCAAGTGCCCCCCACTTCACAATTTTTAATCAATTGTTAATTATCACTGATCTTTGCCTATGAGAAGAATGAAAATTTCACAGATTTCACAGATTTTGTTATTGCACTCAATTAATTTGTATTACAAATTGAATCCTGATTGCACAGAAGTGTTCCAGGGTGCACCTTGACTGCACCACAGTCGATACATCCAGCTGCATCCATTCAGTCATCTCTTACCAAAATGACTAGGAGGAGGAATGCCCAACAGAAGAAAAATACAGAAGATGGACCTTCTGCAACAGAGCTAATGGCTATCGACATAGACAATATGTCGGAAAAGGAATTCAGGCTAACAATTATCCAGGCAATAGCTAGGTTGGAGAAAGCCATGGATGACAAAACGGAATTGATTAGGGCAGAACTGAAAACCACCAGGGATGATGTTCACAATGTTAGGGCGGAACTGAAAGCCACCAGGGATGATGTTCAAAATGCTCTCAATGAATTCCAATGTAATCTAAATTCTCTAAAAGCTAGGGTAACTGAGACAGAAGATAGAATTAGTGATCTGGAGGACAAACAGATAGAGAGAAAGGATCAGGAGGAAGCCTGGAACAAACAGCTCAGAAGCCACGAAAACAGAATCAGGGAAATAAATGATGCCATGAAACGTTCCAACATCAGAATTATTGGAATCCCTGAAGGGGAGGAAAAAGAAAGAAGTCTAGAAGATATAGTGGAACAAGTTGTCTATGAAAATTTTCCCAATCTCACAAATAGAAACAACATTCATATACTAGAAGTAGAGCAGTTCCCCCCAAGATTTTAGATTCTCGAAAGTCCTCACGACACCTGATAGTTAGAATGAAGAATTACAATTCTAGACAGACCCTCTTAAAAGCAGCTAGGACAAAGAAGCTCCTTACATACAGAGGAAAGCCCATTAGAATAACATCAGACCTGTCCACAGATACCTGGAAAGCCAGGAAGGGCTGGCAAAATATATTCAGAGTACTAAATGAGAAGAACATGCAGCCAAGAATACTTTATCCAGCAAGACTGACATTTAAAATGGATGGAGAGATAAAGAGTTTCCAAGACCGGCAAGGCTTAAAAGACTATGCAACCACCAAGCCGACACTGCAGGAACTATTAAGGGGGGGTCCTATAAAAGAGAAAAAATCCTAAGAATATCATTGAACAGAAATATAGAGATAATCTACAGACAGAAAGACTTCAAAGGTAACACGATGTCGATAAAAACGCATCTATTGGGGCACCTGGGTGGCTCAGTGGGTTAAAGCCTCTGCCTTCGGCTCGGGTCATGATCCCAGGGTCCTGGGATCAAACCCCACATCGGGCTCTCTGCTCTGCAGGGAGCCTGCTTCCTCCTCTCTCTCTGCCTGCCTCTCTGCCTAGTTGTGATTTCTCTCTGTCAAATAAATAAAATATTTAAAAAAAACGCATCTATCAATAATCACTCTCCATGTGCATGGCCTAAATGCGCCCATAAAATGACACAGGGTTGCAGATTGGATAAAACGACAGAACCCATCCATATGTTGTCTACAAGAGACCCATTTTGAACCTAAGGATACACCCAGACTGAAAGTGAAGGGATGGAGAAGCATCTTTCATGCCAATGGGCCTCAAAAGAAGGCCAGGGTAGCGATTCTCATATCAGATAAATTAGATTTTAAACTAAAGACTGTAGTCAGAGATACAGAAGGACACCACATAATTCTTAAAGGGACTATCTACCAAGATGATCTAACAATTGTAAATATCTATGCCCCCAATATGGAAGCAGCCAATTACATAAGAAAACTATTAATCAAGATAGTCATATTGATATGAATACATTAATAGTAGGAGATCTTAATACACCTCTCTCAGTAATAGACAGATCATCGAAGCAGAAAATCAATAAAGAAATAAGAGCATTGAATGAAACATTGGACCAGATGGACCTCATAGACATATACAGAACATTCCACCTTAAAACAACAGAATACTCATTCTTCTCAAGTGCACATGGAACCTTCTCCAGAATAGACGACATACTGGGTCACAAAGCAGGACTCAACCGATACCAAAAGACTGCCATTATTCCCTGCATAGTCTCAGATCACAATGCTTTGAAACTGGAGCTCAATCACAAGGAAAAGTTTGGAAGGAACTCAAACACCTGGAAACTAAAGACCACCTTGCTTAAGAATGCTTGGATCAACCAGGAGATCAAAGAAGAACTTAAACAATTCATGGAAACCAATGAGAATGAAGACACTTCCGTCCAAAACCTATGGGATACAGCAAAGGCGGTTCTAAGGGGGAAATACATAGCCATCCAAGCCTCCCTCAAAAAAATTGAAAAATCCAGAATACACCAGCTGTCTCTACACCTTAAAGAACTGGAGAATCAACAACAAATCAAACCAACTCCACACGGAAGAAGGGAAATAATCAAGATTAGGGCAGAGATCAATGAGGTAGAAACCAGAGATACAGTAGAACATATCAATGAAACTAGAAGCTGGTATTTTGAAAGAATCAATAAGATCGATAAACCATTGGCCACACTAATCCAAAAGAAAAGAGAGAAAGCCCAAATTTATAAAATTATGAATGAAAAGGGAGAGATCACAACTAACACCAAGGAAATAGAAACAATCATCAGAAATTATTACCAACAGTTATATGCCAGTAAACTAAGCAACCTAGATGAAATGGATGCATTCCTGGAAAACTATAAACTCCCAAAATTGAACCAGGAAGAAATTGACAACCTGAATAGACCGATATCTAGTAACGAGATTGAAGCAGTGATCAAAAACCTCCCAAAAAACAAGAGCCCAGGACCTGACGGATTCCCTGGGGAATTCTACCAAACTTTCAAAGAAGAAATAACACCAATTCTCCTGAAGCTGTTTCAAAAAATTGAAGCAGAAGGAAAACTTCCAGACTCTTTTTATGAAGCCAGCATTACCCTGATCCCCAAACCAGGCAAAGACCCTACCAAAAAGGAGAATTTCAGACCAATATCACTAATGAATATGGATGCTAAGATTCTCAACAAGATCCTAGCAAACAGGATCCAGCAGCACATTAAAAAGATTATCCACCATGACCAGGTGGGATTCATTCCCAGGTTACAAGGATGGTTGAACATTCGCAAATCAATCAATGTGATAGAACAAATCAATAAGAGAAGAGAGAAGAACCACGTGGTCCTCTCAATTGATGCAGAAAAAGCATTTGACAAAATCCAGCATCCATTCCTGATTAAAACGCTTCAAAGGTTAGGGATAGAGGGAACATTCCTGAACTTCATAAAATCTATCTATGAATAGCATAGCATTCATAGCACAGCAAATATCATCCTAATGGGAAAAAGCTTGCAGCCTTCCCGTTGAGATCAGGAACACGACAAGGATGCCCACTCTCACCACTCTTGTTCAACATAGTATTAGAAGTCCTAGCAACGGCAATCAGACAACAAAGAGAAATAAAAGGTATCCAAATTGGCAATGAAGAAGTCAAACTCTCTCTCTTCGCAGGACATGATTCTTTATATGGAAAGCCCCAAAGACTCCACCCCCAAACTTCTTGAACTCATACAGCAATTCAGTAACATGGCAGGATACAAAGTCAATGTACAGAATTCAGCAGCTTTCTTATACACTAACAATGAAAATACAGAAAGGGAAATTAGAGAATCGATTCCATTTACTATAGCACCAAGAACCATAAGATACCTGGGAATAAACCTAACCAAAGAGGTAAAGGATCTGTACTCGAGGAACTACAGAACACTCATGAAAGAAATTGAAGAAGACACAAAAAGATGGAAGACCATTCCATGCTCTTGGATCGGAAGAATAAACATTGTTAAAATGTCTATACTGCCTAGAGCAATCTATACTTTTAATGCCATTCCGATCAAAATTCCACCAGTATTTTTCAAAGAGCTGGAGCAAATAATCCTAAAATTTGTATGGAATCAGAAGAGACCCCGAATTGCTAAGGAAATGTTGAAAAACAAAAACAAAACTGGCAGTATCACGTTACCTGATTTCAAGCTTTACTACAAAGCTGTGATCACCAAGACAGTGTGGTACTGGCATAAAAACAGACACATAGACCAGTGGAACAGAGTAGAGAGCCCAGATATGGACCCTCAACTCTATGGTCAAATAATCTTCAACAAAACAGGAAAAAATATACAATGGAAAAAAGACAGTCTCTTCAATAAATCGTGCTGGGAAAACTGGACAGCTATATGGAGAAGAATGAAATTCGACCATTCTCTTACACCATACACAAAGATAAACTCGAAATGGATAAAAGACCTCAACATGAGACAGGAATCCATCAGAATCCTAGAGGAGAACATAGGCAGTAACCTCTTCGATATCAGCCACAGCAACTTCTTTCAAGATATGTCTCCAAAGGCAAAGGAAACAAAAGCAAAAATGAACTTTTGGGACTTCATCAAGATCAAAAGCTTCTGCACAGCAAAGGAAACAGTCAACAAAACAAAAAGGCAACCCACGGAATGGGAGAAGATATTTGCAAATGACAGTACAGACAAAAGATTGATATCCAGGATCTATAAAGAACTTCTCAAACTCAACACACACAAAACAGATAATCATATCAAAAAATGGGCAGAAGATATGAACAGACACTTCTCCAATGAAGACATACAAATGACTATCAGACACATGAAAAAATTCTCATCATCACTAGCCATCAGGGAGATTCAAATTAAAACCACATTGTGAAGTGTGTAAACCTGGCGATTCACAGACCTGTACCCCTGGGGATAAAAATACATTATATGTTTATTTAAAAAAAAATTTTTTTGGAAGGGGAGGCGAACCATAAGAGACTATGGACTCTGAAAAACAACCTGAGGGTTTTGAAGGGTCAGGGGTGGGAGGTTGGGGGAACAGGTGGTGGGTAATGGGGAGGGCACGTTTTGCATGGAGCACTGGGTGTTGTGCAAAAAGAATGAATACTGTTACGCTGAAAAAATAAATAAAATGGAAAAAAAAACAATGAATACTGTTACGCTGAAAAAATAAATAAAATGGGAAAAAAAAAAAACACTCATTGATATATCCCCTTACACCAGTTAGAATGGCCAAAATTAGCAAAACAGGAAACAACGTGTGTTGGGAGGATGTGGAGAAAGGGGAACCCTCTTACACTGTTGGTGGGAATGCAAGTTGGTGCAGCCACTTTGGAGAACAGTGTGGAGATTCCTCAAGAAATTAGAAATAGAGTTTCCCTATGACCCTGCAATTGCACTGCTGGGTATTTACCCCAAAGATACAGATGTAGTGAAAAGAAGAGTCATCTGTACCCCAATGTTTATAGCAGCAGTGGCCACAGTCACCAAACTGTGGAAAGAACCAAGATGCCCTTCAACGGACGAATGGATAAGGAAGATATATATATATACACGATGGAGTATTATGCCTCCATCAAAAAGGATGAATACCCCACTTTTGTAGCAACATGGACGGAACTGGAAGAGATTATGCTGAGCGAAATAAGTCAAGCAGAGAGAGTCGAGTATCATATGGTTTCACTTATTTGTGGAGCATAACAAAGAACATGGAGGACATGGGGAGATGGAGAGGAGAAGGAAGTTGAGGGAAATTGGAAGGGGAGATGAACCATGAGAGACTATGGACTCTGAAAAACAACCTGAGGGTTTTGAAGGGGTGGGGGGTGGGAGGTTGGGGAACCAGGTGGTGGGTAATAGGGAGGGCACGTATTGCATGGAGCACTGGGTGTGGTGCAAAAACAATGAATACTGTGACACTGAAAATAAATGAATAAAAAAAAATAACTGTTTCTAAGGATTCTCCCCACCAAAAAAAGAAAGAAGAGCAAAGAAATTATTTGAAGACTTTAAAACAAAAAAATTTCATATTAGCTAGATATGGACAGAAGACAGGATTATTTTGCAGCAGAGTAGCCAGATAATTGTTTAAATCCTCTTAATATAAAGTATCTTTTACTACCAGAATGCCTTCCCTAATTTATTAAATGTAATTATCCCTTAATATAGGCTCTGACAATTTGCAGTACAAATATTTTCTACCAACCCAATATTATAGACATACACGAGTTCTAAAAATCAGTATCAGAGAAAGAGAAAGTAGTATTATAGATGCATTGCCTGTAAGAGGATTCCATGCATTTAGTTCCAGGATAGAGCATACAAATAGTGTTTTCTTACTTATTATAAAATATTTCTTATTTTATATTTCTTAATGGTTCTTTTAATTGGGAGTGAAAAGTACAAGAATTATAGAAGTTTGTTGGCCACCTGTGTAGAGATGTTCCCATGGTTAGCTATAATAAGGCTTTACATCAGATTGGCAGCCAGAATAAACACATCTTTTTCCAAAACATACACACACACACAATATTTCATGATATATCAAGTTTTTTTCCCCCCAAGGAAATCTCATCACTCTATCAGGATAAGAATTCAATCTCTAAGAGAATCTTCTTGATGATGAGGAGAACTTTTGTGAATAATTTACCCCATTTTTTTTCCATCTATGAAGAATTTATTAATACACCTCATCCCATTTATCCCTATGGACATTTGTTGTGAAGAGAAAATGGTGCAGGGAAAGAAAGTAAAAAGAGGCATAAGGGATGAAAACAGTAGTACCCACTAGTGTTTCATGAAGTGAAATTATACTTAAGGGTGAAAGATACATGAATTCATAACTTCCCAAGGATCCTTTACTAAAAAGATTCAAAGAACGAACAATGTTTTCTCAACTCTTTATTTTTCCTGACAAGTAGAAACAACCTTTTCTGGTTTTGGATAAAAGCCTGGTTTTATAAAGCATGAGAACAAATTGGTTGTGTTTTTGGTTTTGTTTTTGTTTCTTCTCTAAAAAGAGTCAATTGTTCTTTATCATCTCTTTCAGTACGTACTACAGTCCTACAGAGATGTGGTCTCCTTGCAGTCTCTCCTACCTTTGAGCAGACTCTATTTCTCTCTCCCTCAGCCCTAAGTAAAGAAATATAGTAGGGCTCATACAGAGCCCTTCAATTTACTGAATCATGTTTCTGAAACGTAGTACCTTGTTATATATATTACTGAGATTTTTCCCCCATTCTAAAGTGTGAAGCTGAAGTAATTTACTTTGTAACTTGAATGATTAACAGCCTCTGCAGGTGAATTCCCTTTTTTCAAATAATAGTTTTTAATCTTGGAGTTATTTTCCCCAGAATCCATGTCTCCTCTGTCTCTGTCATCTTCCAAATCTAATCAGGTTCTATGTTCAGGTCAATCTATGTTCTGGATATCTCTTGAATATGTTCCATCCCCTCTGTCTTTTTTTAGGATATCTTAGTATTCTATATCTTAGTATATTCTATCCCTTCCTCGTCTCTCATTTGATTAGACTCTCTCCATACCCTCCTTTATACTACCATCAGAGTAATCCTTTAAAACTACAGGTATGGTATGACAATTCTCTAAAACCCGTAGTGTCTCTATAACAAGATATCACCTATGCGTCTATGGGTATGAAAAGGTAAATAATAATAGTAATAATAATAAATTAAATCACAGGTTTCTATGGTTAGAAATTATATATCCTTATGATGCAGAGAGAGAATTACTGAGTTCGTATTTTCCAAATTAAAGTAGTTTTTTTCTACTTGGACTATAGTAATTTTCTGACTTTCTAGAAAGCCAAAATAGCTGTCAATCCCCTTTCCTCTGACTATGTGCAGTAAGAATGGAAATACTAGGGTTCTCTAACTGATTGGACAGACATATAGAACTATGTATAAAGGCAAGCTCTTTCCTGGGTAAGAAGTAACTTGAGGCAGATATTTATAAATTATGTTCGGGACTAGTAAAATCTCCCTGGAAATATAGTCAATGAAAACTGTTCTTAGCAAAATCAAATTTATGCAACCTCAAGCTCTAGGACTTCTATAAAAGACACTAATACAAATAAGCAGTCGTTTCAGAGCGTACCACCCTGGAACCTTCAGAATAGCCAAAAAACACAGTATTTAAGGCCAGTCATGTAAAAATTAGAGCAGAAAAGAGACATTTTCCTTGTTCATACCTAGATAAATTTTTTTCTGATTCTCTAGCAAAATAAACTAAAAGTTAATGCCAGCTTCATATGTACTATATACGTGTATACATACAATGTATGTGTTATATACATATGTGTATTATATATAGTTGGATTATATAATAGGCCTCATCTAGTTCTCATTCCACAGTATTTTTAGGAACTCTGAATTAATCTTCCGTTGCATTCATAAACTGCATATAATAAAGTCATTTTAGTTATTGTTTTAGGTAGATGGTTAGACTAGGTGGACCTCACATTGAAAGTATGGAAAAAAATTCTGGGGCCCAGAGCAAACAGACAAGATAAGGTAATTCTCCACTAAAGTAGGCACCATACATTCTTGCGGAACACAGAGTTCATTCAAATATCTGTGTCTCCACGTATACTATACCTTATGCCAAGAAAATTTTACTCACTCTTAATGGCCACACTCAAAAGTCACATCGCCACTGACTCCTTCCTGAACTGCCCAGTCTGGTTTTATTTTTTATTACTCCCCTCTCCTCCCATTGCCCTCTATACATTCTCTGTAGTATTGGCCACAATGTACTATAAATACTGGTTTATTAGGTAAGACTGGGGGGATTTTGAGAACTATTCTGGATATTATCAGTTTTAGATCTTAGGATAAATCGATTTGGCTCTGCATTTCCTTCTGTTAAGAATTTCTCCTCAAAAAGGCATCTCTTCCATGTTATGAATGATTAGATTTTTAGAAGAGATGCAATCCACAGAATGTATGGAATTTGCCCTAAAAAACTGATGGGCAGAATGTAAAACTAACAGCAAAGCAGAGTAAAAACTAAATCTATGAACACTTTTTAAAAATATATCCCTAAAGAGCTCTTCAGTTACAAAAGAAATTGTACCAGACACCTTGTGTGCTCCCATAGTTTCTGGGCACCCTTTCTTACTACAGCCATACCTGTGGTAACATGCATCACACAAGCTTTGGGTATACTTATGCATAAATACCTGAGAGTACCATGAGCTTGGGTCAGAAAGTACTCATTTATCTTCTTGCCCTGGGACTTCTCGGATATTTTTGCATGGGATGCCCATAAGAACCTGTTCTATACTTGGGTATGTTCAGTCTCGAAGTGCAAAGGACTTAAGACCTATAGAACTATCCTTAAGCTATTAAAATTGGGAGCTGATGGATCAGCATGTCCCCATTTTTTTTTCCAGGTAGATAATTCTAAGACATTTTTCAAAAGTCTTCTCAAAATGTCCCATGAGATTTAACACCTGTACCTGTCTTGTTGATGATGCACCCTGGTCTTGGCATTTCTTTCTTCCCTAGTCATTCCCACTGTCCCACATACCTGATGCCTAGAGTCACATTCCCAAACTACCCACACATGAGTTTTTTTCTCAAACACTGCTTTTAAGGAAACCCAGACTAAAATGTAAATCAAAACTGCTATTAGCATCTGTTTAGAAATGAACATAAATTTTAATACATTATATCTCAAAAATGGTGGGAAATTGCCAAAAAAGAACTTGAAAGAAAATCTATACCCAAGTACATATTCTTGGAATAACAAGAGAGAATGAAAATAAATTAACTAAGGTTTTATTTCAAAATGCTAGAGAAGGAACCACCAAGCAAACCCAAGAAAAGTGCCCCAAAAAAACAATTACTAAAGATAAAATAAAAATTTAAGTAAAAAAAAAAAAGGAGGGCACTTGTCTGGCTCAATCGATATAGCATGTGACTCTTGATCTTGGGGTTGTGAGTTTGAGCCCACGTTAGGTGTAGAGATTACTTAAAGATAAAATCTTAAAAAAAAATTTGGTAGAATACAATTTTCTTTTTTTCATTATTTTCAGTTAGCTACTCTATAGTACATCATTAGTTTTTGATGTAGTGTTCAAGGATTCATTAGTTTTGTGTAATGCCCAGTACTCATCACAACATGTGCTCTCCTTAATTAATAAAAAAGAAAACATAAGTGTAGACACAACCAACAAAAGTCCTAAATTAGTAGCAAAAATCAAGACTCTAAATAAAGCTAACCCTTTGAAAAGACCAACAACCTAAGTAAAGTGTAATTAAGTCTAATCAAGCTCATTTAATGATTAAAGCAAAGAATGAAATGGGTTTCCACTGTTTTTTTTATTTTAAAGGTTTTATTTGTTTATTTGACAGACAGAAAGATCACAGGTAGGCAGAGAGGCAGGCAGAGAGAGAGGAGGAAGCAGGCTCCCTGCTGAGCAGAGAGCCCGATGCAGGGCTGGATCCCAGGACCCTGAGATCATGACCTGAGCCAAAGGCAGAGGCTTAACCCACTGAGCCACCCAGGCGCCCCAAGGGTTTCCACTGTTTTAATACATTTATTCTTCTAGAAAAGGAAAAAAAAGATAAGCATGCCCCCAATATCCACTTAGACTCAAAAGAATACTAGTAGTGAAACGATGAGCATGTTATTTATGCATTTGTCACATCCTAAGCCTGATAAAGTAAAAATATCGGACCATTTATTTGGAAGCATATCTTTCATCTTTCCATTAAATATGTCTTTGAAAATTGCTTCCTGGAAAAAAAAATCCACTTTTTAAGTGTAAGTGATCAATTATTTTTCTCTTTTCCCTTAGTGAAGTAAAATGCTTCTCTCTATTTCAGCAAACGACACTTAGCATCTAAGAGTGAGGCAAAGACACAACTACTATCTCTTGACGATGTCCCTACCAGGTGAAGGACAAAATGAACAAAAACAAACAAATAGAACAAAACAAGAACAAATGACATTCATTCAGATGGTACTCTCTCATTATCACTGAACTATCAAAATTCAGTGATCAATAGTAAACAGGAAAATGCCATTTTGAATTTATTGGTTAATATTTAGTGGGCACTCATTTGGCACTGTGTTAAATTTTATAGATGCATATACATATAAAGCTCTTATTTAAGACACACCTAGAGTTAAAATAAGGCTCCCACTTGTTATTGTGCAACATTGGGCAAGATTTTTAATTTCCCATGGTCTTAATTTCTTCATTATAAAATAGGAATAATAATAAAGAATACCAGTTTCTGTACAGATAATACCTATAAACACTGGAAAAAATACAAAAGACAACTACTTGAAGACTTTAGAGATTTTGGAGAAAAGTGAAATTTTAACTAAATGGTAAGTTTCTGATTTTTCTTGCTTTCCATAGAAAAATTCAAAGGAATCAACAAAACTACTTACTAACAGAACCAGTAAGTGAATTTGTCAGAGTCACCAGATATAAGGTTAATATACAAAAATCAATTATATTTTTATATATCATCAGCAGACAGATATAAAATAAATATTTCTATGTACAACATCAATAATGTAACATATTTAAGGGATAAATAGTACAAAAAAATTAACAAAAATGTAACAAAATTTTAATAAATCTAAAGACCTTTAACACTAAAAATAGAAAACATTTTCTATTTTCTAAGAGAAATTAAAACCTAAATAAATATAAAATTATATTAATTCATGAATTAAAAGATTCAATATTGTTAAGATACCCATTCTCCCTTAAACTGATCTAAAATTCAATGCCATCCCAATCAAAACTCCCAGGAGGTTTTTTGTGGAAATTGCCAAGTTGTTTTTAAAATTTATTCAGAAATGCAAAGGAACTGAAATAGGCAGTCATTTTCTTAAAAAGAATAATGTTGGAGGACTCCTTCCTGATTTCAAAGCTTTCTATAAAATTATAATAATCTGGGAGCCTTAGTGGCTTAATGGGTTAAGCCTCTGCCTTTGGCTCAGGTCATGATCTCAGGGTTCCAGGATCCCTCATGGGGCTCTCTGCTTAGCTGGGAGCCTGCTTCCTCCCTCCCCCTCTACCTGGCTCTTTGCGTACTTGTGATCTCTCTGTCAAATAAATAAATAAAATCTTAAAAAAAAAAAAACTTTAATGACGAAGGCACAGTGGTACTGGTGAAAGACTAGACCTATAAATCAGTGGAACAAAGAGAACTCAGAAATAGACTCACATGACCAATTGATTTTGACAAGAGTAGTGGGCAATTCAATGACAAAGAGAAACTCTTTTCAACAAAGGTACTGGAACAACTGGGTATCTGTGAGGGAAAAAATAGACATCACACCCTACCAAAACTTAACCAGAAATGAATCATAGACTTAAATGTCAAACCAAAAACTATAAAACTTCTGAAAGAAACTAACAGAAAAGCTTTATAACTTTAAAGAAGACAAAGATATTTTAAATACCACACACACAAAATTGATAGAAAATTCATAAATTGGACTTCATCAAAATTAAAAATGTTTGCTCTCTGAAAACCACTGTTAAAAGAATCAAAATTCAAGACAAGGACGAAAAGAAAATATTTGCAATACATCTGTATGACAAAGGATTTATATCCAGAATGTATAAAGAACACCTACAACTTTATAAAAAGTCAAATGGCTCAGTAAAAACTGAGCAAAAGCCAAACACTGGAGGGGAAAAAAAAATGAACATCAGCAAGCGAATGAATAAACAAAATATGACATTTGTACCCATCAGTACCCATCAACCCAATGATTGACTGATTAACTCCTGATACAGACAACTGTATGTATAAATCTCAAAATCATTATGTTGAATGAAAGAAGCCAGACCCATACAGTATGATTCCACCTATATAAAAATTTATATAAAATTCTAGAAAATACAAACCCGTCTATAGTAACAGAAAGGAGAGCTGTGGTTGCCTTGGACTCGGGACAGAGAGAAGAATGAGCAGCAAAGGGGCACAGATACCTTTACAAGTGACAGAATTGTTCTCTATCTAGACTGTGGTCGTGGCTTCACAAAAATATATCCCTCTCAAAACTCATCGAATTTATTACACTCAAATTATACCTCACTAAAATTGATTTTTGGAAATGAATAAATAAATAAATAAAAATAAAGTTGGGATAAATAGTACCACTTTATAGAGTTGTTGTAATATATGAGATAATGCACTTAATGCATTTATTATAATGACTAGCACATAATAAATATTTAATGTTTGCTATTTTTATCATTATTATTGACATGACTAAGATTAATCAATAGTCCTGTTGTGTGTAATGAGAAGCTGAGTAGGTTCCCATCTGTCCTTGACAATGGTACTAATGTGCTTATTAAGCCTCCTTATGAGCCTCTTTACAATTTTCCCTTTTTAAAAAAGATTTATTTATTTGAGAGAGAGAAAGAGCAAGCAGAGGGAAAGAGAATCTCAAGCAGAATCCATACCAAGCATGGTGCCTGGCATAGGGCTTCATCTCGAGACACTGAGATTATGACCTGAGCTAAAAACCAAGAGTCGGACACTCAACCGACTGAGCCACCCAGGCACACCTGACCTTCCTTACAATTTTCTATTTTGTTTCAAAACTGAGGTCTTGAGCTTAAATGACATTAGAAAGTTGATTCTTTTGCTTTAACTGCATTCATGGAGCACCTGTCCTGGTCAGTTGCAGAAAAGTGAAATGAGTAGAAGCTCATTTTTCCCACCTCACTCCTGTGTTTTTTGGTTTTTGTTTCCTATTTTCATTTCAGAGGCAGGTAACTTATGGGTGCTAATGTCTTTACCTTCAAAGAAAAGTACATGTAGATCTTTTTCTGGCATTTTTAGATTCCTGTTGCTTGCTGAAAAAGACAAAGTAATGGCAGAGATTCTCCCACCAGATTTTTTTTTTCCTGCCACCAGATCTTAATTAAAAACAGGAGTAAAAAGTGCCCCATACTTTACATTGTATCATCTCTTAACCTTCTTGATAACCCACTAATAGACCAAGAACAGAGATATTGCATGTCAGAATAATCTTGAAACACTTCTTTGACTCTAAAACTTACATAATCAGGAGATAATGATAGAAATGTTAACAGAGGGCACCTGGGTGGCTCAGTGGGTTAAAGCCTCTGCCTTCGGCTCAGGTCATGATCCCAGGGTTCTGGAATCAAGCCCCGCATGGGGCTCTCTGCTCCGCAGGGAGCCTGCTTCCTCCTCTCTCTCTGCCTGCCTCTGCCTAGTTGTGATTTCTCTCTGTCAAATAAATAAATTAAAAAAAAAAAAGAAATGTTAACAGAACCATACAGCCATACCTAGATTTTAAAACTCTTGAACATTACAACCAGGCCCTGAAAATCTAAAGATTAAAAATCTTAGAAAGTAGTCAGAGACACCTGGGTAGCTCAGCTGGCTAGGCATCTGGCTTCAGCTCAGGTCATGATCTCGGGGGACCTGGGATCAAGTCCCACCTCCTCATTCTCCCAGCTCAGTAGGGAGTCTGCGTTTCCTTCTCCCTTTCCCTCTGCCCTCCCCATTCCCACACTTCACTCATGCTCTCTTGTTCTCTCTCTCTCTTCTCTCAGATAAATGAATAAAATCTTTAAAAAATATATATTAAGAAATAGTTAATTAACCTAATTAAAAAGAATACATTTTGTGGATTTTTATTCAAAATGGAAGGGTTATTTGTTGTTTATTTCTTCTTGGTGTTACAAAGATTTTAAGTTTTGTTTATTTGCTTGTATATATCAATAAATTCAAATTTTATAGGCTTTAGGAGTTATGACTCCTTGAGTATTTCTGGAAAAAAAATATTTAATAGAGACTGAAAAGGAGCTGTAGCCAGCTCTCCAGATCTCCTAATGGATCTAAAACTCCACAAGAACACTCAAGACACTCCCTGGACAGTTTTCCTTGCCCAGTTTGCAAAGCATCAAAAATAAACTATAGGACCAGTAATTCTTTGCGCATAGACAAAAGCCTGGAGCACAGGACTCATGGGAATTTAAAAACTGAGTGCAGGGATGCCGGGGTGGTTCAGTGGGTTAAAGCCTCTGCCTTCAGCCCAGGTCATGATCCCAGGGTCCTGAGATAGAGCCCCACATCGGGCTCTCTGCTCAGCAGGGAACCTGCTTCCTTCTCTCTCTCTCTGCCTGCCTCTCTGCCTACTTGTGATCTCTGTCTGTCAAATAAATAAATAAAGTCTTTTAAAAAACCAAAAACAAAACAAACAAAAAAACTGAGTGCAGAAGTGTAGTGTATACAAGTGAACATATGCGTAAAGTATACATGTGTGTAAGTGAGCACTTATTACAAGATTATCTGTGGTTGATCGAATCGGGAAAGGAAGATTGGAGTGGGGGCAAGAGGAATATCTAGAATCTGGAGAAAACAGGAACTTTTGGACTCCCCTGCAAGCTTCACTGATTGTTCTCCTGCTTGGGCATTTCTTTCAGAATAAGATATTGCTCAGGGATGGCCTGTTTATCTAATAACAGTACACGTGGGTCTTATGCCTTCTTTTAGTGTATGAATAATCTGCTTGCTTTTTGAAGACTTCAGTCTGGAATGCATCCAAAGTATTTACATAATTATCAAGCACTTCATCTGATGGATGAGAATCCATAAACACGAAGAAATATTGTGGTCCTGGGTTAGCATTACCAGAGCCGTGAGTGTCTTCCAGAGAGATGTCTGTGCTAAAAGTCAGGAAAACATTCCTGGATGTGAGAGTCATTAGGCTCTGGGCGCTCCGGAAAGGAAAGCCTAAGAAATTTTGCCGATTGACTCACTTAAAACCAGACTGCAACTGGCTCTGGGGGACACTGGCACCATCAGAAAAGGGCTGAACAACCCCAACCAAATGGGCCTTTTCTTCTCCAGTTCCTGGATTCTTTCTGGACATGTGTTCTCTGTATTAGTAAATTGAAGACTATGTAGCTACAGAAAAACCCATATGATTTACGATCTAGAGGCCTGGTTTTCCTGTTGATCTAATGAAATTCAGTTATGTTTCTCTTTTCTGGAAGTCCCTTATTTGTATAGGAACAAAAAGCTTTTAGTCAAACTGAAACATATGGAGTGATATTATTTCTAACTATGAGGCCACCTGCTTGAAATCCAGATATTTTGGTCACCATAGATAGCTGCTGAATCAGGCTACCCACAGCAAAGTCAAAGAAAAACAGCACAGGGGCTTCTGGGTGGCTCAGTCATTAATTGTCTGCCTTGGGCTCAGTTCATGATCCTGGAGTCCTGGGATAGGGCCCTGCATCCGGCTACCTGCTTGGTGGGGAGCTTGCTACTCTCTCTGCCACTCTCCCTGCTTGTGTTCTCTCTCTTGCTCTCCCTCTCTGTCAAAAAATAAATAAATTTTTTAAAAAAGAAAAACAGCACAATAAATATGGATACCGCCAAGTCCATGTAAGAAAACTCCAGAACGTTACTCACAGAATATTCCTCAGTCTCCTTCCATGATCATTTCAAAGATTTTTTTTTAATATTTTATTTATTTATTTGACAGAGAGAGAGGTCACAAGTAGGCAGAGAGGCAGGCAGAGAGAGAGGGAGAAACAGGCTCCCCACTGAGCAGAGAGCCCGATGTGGGGCTCGATCCCAGGACCCTGAGATCATGACCTGAGCTGAAGGCAGAGGCTTAAACCACTGAGCCACCCAGGCGCCCCCATTTCAAAGATTTTAGAACTAACTCTAACAGTCTAATAGGATTTAGTGATATAAGAAGAAATAAATATTTGGTCTTTGTCCCCTATTCGTGGCCTAGAGCTTGGAAAACCCTTGTTAATTTCTGGAGTATAGGGGAAACTGTCTCTTTTGTTATAATTAATATGTTATAATATAATTAATATATTATAGGCAGTCAGTCGCAAGCGGCCCAGACTTGCACCTGGTGTCTGACATGGAGGCCATCTAATGTGACTGTGGTTTGAACTGACCCGTGAAAAGTTAATGTCAGAAGTGAACTGAATTTTAGGACACCCAGTTAGTGTCTGGAGAGTTGGAGAATTGGTTGGTGTGCGGGCGCGGGGGTGGTGGTGGAACAAAACCCCACACATTTGGTGTCAGAAGTGTTTTGTGTAAGAAACAGAGCTGAGTATCTACTTAAACTGAGCCTCAGGTCTCTCAGCAATTATTAGAAGCCACAAAAATGAGCTCAGAAAGAAAGGTTCACAGAAGCAGGCACATGGACAGAGACAAGTGACCCATCCCAGAGTGATATGAAAGGTATTAAAGTTATCAAGAACATCAGAAGCTTATGGTCTCTTCATTGTGTTTAAGTGTCTGATGTGATAGAAAAAATCTACATGACACAAGAATCCTGAGGAGTCTCCCAGAATGCAGTTTAGCATTCTGATTAAGTGCATAGACCCTGGGACACACAGCCTGGATTCAACCTCTTGTGCCTCCGGTCTCTGTTTTCTCAGATGTAAAAGGGGGATCATAGTAGTATCAACTTCGGAAGACTGTTGTAACAGTTCTATGACTTAATACACATAACATTCTTTGAACAGTGCCTAGCATATTGTCAGCCGTATAGAAAGGTTAGCTACGGTAATTATGCATGTGTATTTAAACTGAAGAGTCTGGATCATAATAATAATTATACAATAACATTGCAGAGTGCTTCAGAAGATCCCCGAGAGGTAAGCAGGACAGACATCATTATCACAAACTCCCCCTCATTTTACAGATTAAAGAAAGCAAAGCTCATACCATAATTAGTACCATCTTCTTTGAGTCATGAAAATAAAGAAACATGGCAAGATTTTAAAATGGTAAAGTTAGATGGTTCTTTTTTTTTTTAAGATTTTTATTTATTTGACAGAGAGAAAAATCACAAGTAGGGAAGAGAGGCAGGTGGAGAGAGAGGGGGAAGCATTCATCCTGCTGAGCAGAGAGCCCAATGCGGGGCTCGATCCCAGGAACCTGGGATCATGACCTGAGCTGAAGGCAGCGGCTTTAACCCACTGAGCCACCCAGGAGCCCCCTTAATCCATTTTTTAAAAGTGATTGAACTAGGAGATTTTTTGTTGCTGCTGTTTAAAGGAATAAGGTGGGGATTCCGGGGTGGCTCAGTGGGTTAAGCATCTGCCTTCAGCTCAGGTCATGATCTCAGAGTCCTGGGATGGAGTCTTGAGTCCAGCTCCCTGCTCCCCTGGGGGGGGGGGGAGCGGGGCAGGTGTCTGCTAATCCTTCACCCTCTACTGCTCCCCCTACTTTTGCTCTTTCTCTCAAATAAATAAATAAAATTGTTAAAAAATAAAGGAATAAGATAGAATAAGATAGACATACCTGGAAAAAGTCATGTATGTAGATTTTTCACCTAATGCTACCAGATAAAAGAGGTGACTCATATAGAACCTTCATATACTATATTTCATTCTTGATTGTATTGTATAAAAACAAAATAACAACAAAAAACTTCCCACTTTTCCATCACCTCTCTTACACAAAGATCACTCCCTAAAAACTCAAACAAAATTTTGAACTCAAAGATACGCCACTGTGGGAACCACTAACAGGTGATCGTTGGCTCCATTACTTAAAGAAAACACTCAGGAAATTGAGAAACACCAAGAATCTGTACTAGAACTCACTTTCTATTCTTCATTCAACTTGGTCATTCTCAATGATGTGATATGTATAGAATTACAACAGATGTGTAGTAACTGAAACATAATGTCAAGTAGATGGCAATGCTTCGAACATTCTAAGCAACTCTCGTTAACCGCCACACAGGAAGCCAATACACAAATTTCATGGGACAAGGTTTTAGATTTAACCTTATGGCTAAATACGTGTACTAGGAGCTGAGTTCAAGTCCTAAATATATCATTTCCCAGCTGTGTGGCTTGCAGTTAAGTCTTTAAACTCCCTAAGCCTCAGTTGCTCCATTTTATTAATAAGAAGGCTTTGAAGTCCACACAGGCATAGTCAAGGTTAAATACCTCGGAAGTGGTGGGTGTAGTGAGAGGCGGCCAACAATAATTGTTAACATTTATCGAGAGCTATCCATATTCCAACATTGTACTAAGCACTTTCTCTGCATGATGTCTTTATCCTTCAGAATATCCTACAAGGTAGATCATTATTATTCTCCCCACTTTGTAAGTAAGGAACTTAAAACTTGGAGAGGTTGAATTTTCCAAGGCATATTGTTACCAGTTGCAAACGCTGTAATAATAGAACAGTGCCTGGCAATTTAGTAAGGTTCCAAATAATGCTCACTGTCATTACAGTTATTAGTATCATTAGGCCACCACATGCCATCCTGGACAAGGAACATAGTATTTCTGGGCCTTACCTATAAAGCTTGAACTATAATAATGTCTGGCCTCCTATCTTCTAGGCTTACTGTCATGATTTGATTAGAAACGTGTGGAAGTGCGTTGTAAATTCAAGAATGTGTAGTTGCCAGCTTACATTAATGGCTTTAGAAGCGATTATTAATGTTTTCAGTTCAAAAGCATTCAGTACTCAAAATGGAGGTAAAGAAAAGAAAGAAAATATACAGATCCCTTGCCCTGAGGAAGCCAACATGGAATGGGTGTAAGAAAGTCACAGACTTAAAGAAGGAATGGAGCTGCTCAGATGGAAGCCGGGAATTCGGTCGCGATTTATAGAGCACCCAAGGACTGATTCTCTGTTTTGATGGCTTTACCAATATGATTACATTTGCTTTCTCTCGTCCCACAGTTTTATGTCTGTCCCCTTCCGGATTTCTCAGGATATTCTAGACAAGACAGAGAGAGAGATTGAGAGAAATAACTTGTCTATCATCTAAATTGGAAATTTCTAGGACTAACAGATAGCTTCAATCTATAGTTTTCTATCAAGTATTTACAATATTAACTTCCATATTTCCATAATAGTCAATAGATATGCCATGTAACTGAACTATCAAGACTAAAGTATAGTACCTCAAATTATAAACATCAAAAAAGAAAAAAAAACTAACATGATACATATGGTAGAAGGGAAAGAGAAAAATAGTGTAGCTATGCTAGTTTCTTCATCTTTTTTAATAAGAAATTAAATGACCTTGTCCAAAGTGGAAAATCACCAACATATTGTGCACATTTGTACCAAAACAGACACTGGTAGTATCTGTCGCTTCTAAGAAATAAAAGCTTGGGTTGAGGGGTAAGTAGTAGTATTGGAAAAAATAATTTTCTTTCTTATACTCATTCTTGTATACCATTTGAATTTTTCAAACTTCTTGAGTAAAAGAAAATTGGTTTATTTAAGCCAAGAATGATTTTGGTGACTCCTTTTATCTTCAGGATAAACTCCAAACTTCTTGGAATGCCTGTTAGTCCCCCCATAATCTGGTCTCTATTTCTCCAGGGTTCTCTGCCTGTAGTCTCTCACACTGAATTTTTCCTCCCTACCTCAACAGTCTACACATGTACACTTATAAGCACATTCTCCTTTCGTCTGGAAAAGGGGGATCTGTGCCTTATCTATTGACTGTGATGCACAGTAAGAAATATATTTGATAATATGAGATATATAGGACATATACATATTTAAAACAGATTTGCACAAAATAATACTTACCCCACCCAGTGCCCTCTGGTATTGTTCATTCCATTCTATTTTATTTTTTAAATGTCAATTTTTATTTTATTTTAATTTGACATTTATTTCATGGACATTGTCACCAGTGTTGGAAAACCACTGCCTTAGCACATCCTGATCCCTTGACCGATACCCTGATCACTTGTTCACTCCTTTAGGTAAGTCACTTCCAGCCTCCAAATGTCAGCCCGAGTATCACCTGCTCTCACAAGCCTCCTGTGACCAATAGCCAGATGGAATAGCTGTTTCTCCCTATGATCTTCCTCTGTATTCCCATAACATTACTATTGTGACACATTCTGTTCTGTGATAATGTCCTCAACTCTCTCTTCCACTAACTATAATTTGTTCACTGCTGCTTCATCCCGTGTGAAACATCAAATCCCTGACATATATGTGCTCGTTAAATGCGTTATTTTAGTATTGGATGAATGAATCTGTGAGTTTGAAAGCAAAGTGAGTCTACTAAACAATTTGCCAAATAACAAATTCATCAAATTCACTAATTTACCAAATATGTTTTAAGGAACATTTTAAAAATGCATTTAGTGGTTATGAACATATTATCCCTCTTATTATATTCAAATTATTGTTATTGAATTATCGTTTAGTGAATTGACTCATGGAAAATTAGCTTTCAGCAAACTGGCTTTACAAAAATAGTTTTATTTTTGAATTAATCTAGAGCCATAACTTTTCTTATTTAGTAAATAGCGACATTACTATCCCTTCTTCTCAATCATATCGTACGTGATGAAATAACTTATGTGAAAATTGGATAGGAAGTACTTTGGAAATGTCTACATATTTCAAAGAAAATAGTATTACCTATATTTATTTACATGGTTAATATGGACAAAACTAATTATACCTGAATTAGCTATATGCTACTCAGAAAATTTTTTTTGCTTGTCTCAATCTTGGAATCTTTCTGCTTATTGACACAAAATTGTTTATATCAACTTGCAGCTACCCCATGTGAAGTCCAACTAGAGAAAGAGACTATCTTAGTCTGTTCTGCTGCTATAACAAAATACCATAGAGTAAGTAGTTTAGAACTGAAAAATAGAAATTTTTTTTCTCACAGTTCTGGACACTGGGAAGTCCAAGATTAAGGCGCTGGCACATTCAGTGTTTGAGAACACATTTTCTGGGTCATAGACAGCTGTCTTCTCTCTATGACCTCAGTTTCTCCCCAGAAAACCCTCTGGGGTCTCTTTTCTAAGGGTACTAATACCATTCATGAGGTCTCTGCTCTTAGGAACTAATTACCTCCGCAAGCTTTCACCTCACAAAACCACGATAGTAAAGGTTAAGACTTCAACATTTGAATTTGGGGAGAATATAAGCCTCCCGTCTTTAGCAGAACTTAAGGTAAGACTACATTGAGTATTGGGCACTGAATATGCCATCTTGCTGGCCAGTTGAAGGGAGCACTCTCTTTCACCATTATCTTTTAGTATTATACATGGCTTGTTCATAGAAGGTGGCTTTAGAAATTACTTACTTTTTATGGGGCACCTGGGTGGCTCAGTCGTTAAGCGTCTGCCTTCGGCTCATGATCTCAGGATTCTGGGGTTGAGCCCCATATCAGGCTCCCTGCTCAGTAGGAAGCCTGCTTCCTCCCTCTCTCTCTGCCTGCTGCTCTCCCTGCTTGTGCACTCTCTCTCTCTGTCTCTGTCTCTCTCTCTCTCTCTCTGACAAATAGATAAATAAAATCTTTGGGGGAAAAATTACTTTTTTTAAAGATCTTATTTATTGGGGCGCCTGGGTGGCTCAGTGGGTTAATGCCTCTGCCTTCAGCTCAGGTCATGATCCCAGGGTCCTGGGATCGAGCCCCGTATCGTATCGGGCTCTCTGCTCAGCAGGAAGCCTGCTTCCTCCCTCTCTCTCTGCCTGCTGCTCTCCCTGCTTGTGCACTCTCTCTCTCTGTCTCTGTCTCTCTCTCTCTCTCTGACAAATAGATAAATAAAATCTTTGGGGGAAAAATTACTTTTTTTAAAGATCTTATTTATTGGGGCGCCTGGGTGGCTCAGTGGGTTAATGCCTCTGCCTTCAGCTCAGGTCATGATCCCAGGGTCCTGGGATCGAGCCCCGTATCGTATCGGGCTCTCTGCTCAGCAGGAAGCCTGCTTCCCTTCCTCTCTCTCTGCCTGCCTCTCTGTCTACCTGTGATTTCTGTCTGTCAAATAAATAAATAAGATCTTTAAACATCTTATTTATTTATCTGAGAGAGAGCATGTGCCTAAGTCATGGGGGAAGCCTGATGTGGGGGGCTCTATATCAGGACCCCAAGATCATGACTTAAACCTAAGGCAGACGCTTAACCAACTGAGCCACCCAAGCAACCCTAGGATAGCTACTTATTTTTAAAATTCCAAATTAAATCTCAGGAATTTAGCACGGGGTAAATAAAAGCCAGTTATTTTTATTGTTATTATTATTACTCACTTTTTGCTTGTGATTTAACCTAACCTAATATTTTGAAACAATAATACGATTAAACTTTAAATCAGTCATATCTCCTGTAACATTCACAATAAAATACGGCAGGAAGTGACTGCAATTCACAAATCATAGTAGTTTAAAGAAATGTATCACCCTTCAGGGCATCTAGATTCTTTCTTCCCTGTAATCTTCAATTATATTCTTCTGATATTCATTTAACTACACTTTATCCTCTAAAGAAAAAGAAAAACAAAAGTGAGGAGCTAAATAGTGTCTTTAGTTAGCAGAATACACATAATACCTCCACCAAAGTAATTAGAAAATTCTCTCTCAACCAACGTTCTTTACTCTCCGCTGATAACAAGTATTCATGCTAAGATCTGTATAGTAGTAATTCTGTCTACAATTCAGCAATACCATTTTGTCACATTTCCTGAATGAGCTACTATCCAGTAGTAAAAGGAAAAAAGAAGAGGTATTTCTCCTCTCCCCGGACGCCCTCCCATGCAAACTACTGCAAAGATACTATTAGGGCTGACAAGAAAACAGAACAAATTAGGGAAAGGTACCACAACTCCTCTGGAGGAGAAGATGTGTATTTTCTCTACAGTAAAAACTATTAATTTCTCCAGTGTATCTCACATACACAAAATGTGAGCTTGCTATGCAGTTGTCAGTTCTGTGATGGCTATAGTTCAGAAATGGATACATTCTGAATATTCATAACCAGCTCCTATCATATTGAAACAAATTAATATTCACTCTGTATCAATAAAACCGTTTGGAAGCTTTCCCTTACTAACATCAACACTCTGGTTCAACAGTAGATATTCTTCCTGCTTCCTAGTTATGTTTTTTCATTCCCACATATTTTCACTGGGTGTTTATTATGATGATCACACATTATATGTTCGTTGATGGCAGAGACCATGTCCAGTCTCCTAGGTCCTCATCCACAAACATGTTCGTTGTCTGTCGGTGTTGAGACAATGCTCCTTCATTGACTAAACATGATGCAATTAAAGGTATTCCTTAACAAGTATTCTAATGATGTAAAATATCCTGCAGCTTTACAGAGCAATAGTACTTGCTTTGTTTTTAAGAATAGTCATGGGCTTGCCTTTCCTGACCTGAATGTGACCCGGATGTCATGTCTTGCTGTTCTCTGAACAAGATGACTAAAGGAGAGGACCTTGGGAAGAGGATTAGAAGGGCAGCATGGCTAAAAGAAGGAAAGTCTTAGACTTTAAAGTATCTTAATATGTTTACAAGAAGGAGCCGTATTCCAAAAACCCGGGCTGAGCAATGAAAAAATAATAGATATTTTCCAACTGTGAGCACACCCAGTGAAAGGATATATCTGAAACCTCTGAGTGTATGGTTCCCATGAAAAATGTGAGAGTCGGATAATTCAGCAGATCGTAAGTGCTTGCTTCCTTAGGAGGAGGTTAAACTTCATGTCAAGTGTTAAGTGAGGTTTGACTGCTTTTCCAGATGTCCAGCACATCTTCGTAAACACCGAGGTTAGAGATGAATACAGCTCATTTATTCATGATATTTGCATGACTGAAATCTTTTCATATGTGCCTGGAACAGAGAAGATCTGAAAAGTCCAAAGAAATCCCAGTATGACTTATGGAGAGGCCTCCCAGCGCACACCAGGACCACAAACATTTAAGTCAATGAAGTGGCAAGAGAAGCAGTTTCCTCTACTAACTTGGAGCAATGGGTGTGGGACATTCTAGGAAGGTCAGGAAAGCTACATACCACTGAAAAGATAATCTGCTTACTAAAAGCTAAAAAGGCTCCTGTTGGAAGAAGAAATCTTTTCTTTTCCTGCTGATGCAATTACACACCTGAACACCTGGGTGAATAACAATAAGACATTTTATATTTGTGCTCGGATAAAAGAGAAGAAACAACATACCACAGACTTGGGAAAAGATAATTAGGAGGAACAGAGAAAAGGATTAGGATACAAAATAGGCCTATTTCCCCCAGTGGAATATTTTTGAAACAAAAGATTTCTCTTTTAGGGAGGATTCAGACATTCTTTCCTCTTAAAATCAGCCCTTCGATGAGCTAACACTCCCGTTAGCCTCTCATAGTTCCCCAGTCTCACAAGCCCCACCAAGGAGCAAGAGTTGAATGTGTTTCCTCAACTTCTACTTATGAACAGGGCAGTAGTTAATTCAAAAACCTTTGGAGGCAAATTGTCTTTATCATAAATTGTCAAGCACTAAATCATTTTACATCATGGATGTCCAAAGAAAATAACCTTTTTTATATTCCTTTTCTTTAAAAAAAAAAAAGATTTTACTTATTTATTTGACAGAGAGGGAGAGATCACAGGTAGGCAGGCAGAGAGAGGGGAAGAAGCAGGCTCCTTGCTGAGCAGAGAGCCCCATGTGGGGCTCGATCCCAGGACCCTGAGATCATGACCTGAGCTAAAGGCAGAGGCTTAACCCACTAAGCCACACAGGTGCCCCTTATATTTCTTTTCTTATTGTAAAATATGTATAACATAAAATTAACCCCTTCAGCTATTTTTGAGTGGGCAGTTCTAATGCATTAAATGCACGGACACTGGTGTGCAGCCATCACTACCATCCATCTCCAGCACTTTCTGTTTTTTTTATGGGGTTTTATGGTGATGTACTTGACATACAACACGGTGTCACTTTCAGTTGTCCGATGCGTTGATTTAATGCACATTCAATGCAAACTTGCATTACCTAACACCTCTATAATGTCAACTAATTAACATTTCTTTGTTGCGATGCGACCCTCAAAGATCTACTCTCTTAACAACTTTTTTTTTTTAAGATTTTATTTATTTATTTGACAGAGAGAGATCACAAGTAGGCAGAGAGGCAGGCAGAGAGAGAATGAGAGGGAAGCAGGCTCCCCGTGGAGCAGAGAGCCCGATGCGGGACTCGATCCCAGGACCCTCAGATCATGACCTGAGCCGAAGGCAGCGGCTTAAATCACTGAGCCACCCAGGCACCCCTTAACAACTTTCAAATGTACAATACAGTATTAGTAACTGTGGTTACCATGTCATACTTTAGATCCTCGGAATTTATTCATCTTATAACTGAAAGTTTGTACCCTTTGACCGACATCTCCCCACTTCCCCTAACCCTCTGCCCCTGGCAACCAGCATTCTACTCTCTGATTCTTTGAGTTTGGCTTTTTTAGATTCCACATATAAGTGAGATCATACAGCATTTTTCTTTCTCTGTCTCACTCACTTAACTTAGCATACCATCCTTAAGTTCAACCGTGTTGTCCTAAATGGCAGGATTCAAGAGAAACAACTTGTGATTGGCATCAGTTGACATGGAAATAACTTTAGCAATTTAAGTGTAAACAATGACCATAATGTTCTGAGCAATTTATTTTCACAGAGTTTTGATGAAATAATATTCAAAATATCTCAAAATATGGAATAGTAAGTATTCTATAAAATACAAAAAATCTGAAGCACATTATAAGTCATTCATTTAATTCCCAAAGTCTGTTGTAATCACCAAGGCAAAAACTAAACACAAACTTCAATGACAATTTATAAATATGTTGCTCACTTTGAACATCAAAACACTTTTTCTTAAAATGTACGAGATAAACTTAAATTTTAAGGATCATAAATTCCATGAGCGTGTCTCTAAAGTCCACATCAAATGGGTAGGACGAGCCACCATCTGCTTGTAACGAAGACTGTGGAAATTGTCTTGGGGCAATTAATTTTCCTCCCTTACTATTCCAACTCCAAAGGCCGGGACAATGGAACCAAGGCCCATTTCCACCCACCAGAAGGGTATGGCAGTGGGAGAAAACCAAGCTAATGAGGAGTTGGAGGAAGACATTCAGGACCAGCTGTGTCCCAGAGACAAAGCCGAAAAAGCTTCCAAGGAGGTTGCCAGACTGGAATAGCCGCATCTCGGGTATTATAAAGCAACCACTCATAATCCGGTGGGTTCCTGATCATTTTTGCAAGTATTTTTTTAATGATCATTTCAGAGTCTAAGGCCACAATCCTGTCACACTACCTATGTGACAAACAATAGTAGGTGAATTGTTCTTCTCTGTCAACCTGCTTTTGACAATGAGTGGAATCAAGCTGGCGAAGGACTAATCAAACCTTGATGGACATGGGACTGTCTTGAAATAAATGCCTCCCCAGGGTTTTTAAGGCATCAGCTCTGGCAGATGAGACCTGCAGTCGATCAGATGTGTGATTGCATCATGTAAACGACACCCACTGGACTTGCCTTATTTGCTTTTATGAAATTCCTGTCAGTTTTGAGACATAAATAATTCAAGCAAATGGCTTTGGACACGAGAGACTGCCAATTATTATTGTGTCACCAACTCACCACCATTTGTTTTGGTCACCAGAGTATTTCTTTGGAAAAAAGCAAACAAACAAACAAACAAACAAACAAGACTTCAGATTTAGAATAAGTTCCATCTTCAAGCAATTTCCTTTTCCTGCGATTTCTTACAGACTAGTTTTATTTGTATTTTGAAAAAAGAAATGGGAATTTATCATTTAGCATGCCTTTTGTGTTCCCTTGATTCCTCTGCAAAAGTTCAAATATAATAGAGTTGGGAATTAAACAGTACAAGCAATTACATCAGAAAAATGGAGCAAAGCACTTTCAGTATTTTTAAAAGAACCATAAAATTCCCAGAGTACAATCAACACATTTAAGAATTCAACAGAGAGAATTACAATGCTTACATCAGCCTAATAACTGAAATGAATCCAGCATTTCCATTTTAAAGCCACTAATCCAAGAATAAAGGGGAGATAAAACAAACTCAGACAGCTATAAAAGTGCTATGTTTGGGACTGAGCATTGTGGCTTTGCCTCAAGTTTAGGGTTACCTCCGAAAGAGCCAGAAGTAGCTAGGTGGGCTGCAAAGTCATGCTGCTTTCTTGGCTCTGTCCCCTCTGTCATTAACAGGACGATGAACAATGGCACTGATGTCTACATCATTGATTTTACCTAATACAAATGTTATTATGGCACATTCTCTTCTCTTTTTTTGAGCTCTGCATTGTGCATTGGAAATCACCATCAGAATGTTCTTTTTAATATATACTTTAAAGTATAACGCCCCAAGTTCTATAGCTTCAGCTAGCTGCCAAAAAAACTACTAAAAATTATTAACAGTCGCGTGCCTTATCCTTGAGCACAAGTGATTTCCTGAATGAAAGCTACTTCATTTTAGTTCTGCTCTTCACACTTCCTTAGGAAAACAAAACAGAACAGGGCTCCAGATTTTGAATTAGTCATTGACCTTCCATAGTCTGTGGTGATTAAATGAAGCCCCACGAGGTGCTCAGCCAGTAACATCAATAAGTCATTTGTCCCATCAACACTCTTTTGTCATAATTAAGACCCAGATCCAGTGATTATTCCCATTATCCAAGTCTTAGTCACTCCAAGAAGAGCATATTTGATATTTCTGAAAGATGAAACACACTGTTCAAATGACTCGTGATGCCCTCCCACAAAGTCTGAACTGCATTAGCCCTTTTCTCGCTGCTAAGATCTGAAGAGAATGCTCCCGATGTAGGATGGCCGGATTTGGCCAATAAAAATAAAGGATGCTCAGTTAAATCTGAATTTCGGATAAGCAACAAATAATCTTTAGTGTGTCTCGTGCAAAATTTGAGATATACTTAAAAATTATGTTCCACACAAAATTTGAAACACACGTATACAAAAAATTTACTCCTTATTTTATCTGAAATCTAAGTGTTACTGAGCATTGTGTGTTTTAGCGGGTCTGTCCACCCGATGACACCACTCACAGTGGACCAGTGAGGCAGCAGATGAGAGAGTCAATGGCTGCAGCTAATACTAGAAGCTAAAAGTCAGGTAGCACATGATGCCTTTAAAGATACATTCTTCCTGCAAGCAAAGGGAGATTTGGCCTGCAAGGTAAATAAAGCTAGGCTCTGGAGAGAGGCCAAGCCCTGGGGAGAGCGGTGGCCAACAACAAAGGCTGCAGCGGTACTCGGGCTCTCCATAAAGGACACGCACCTGCTCCAAATGTGTTGTCACCATAAGGTGGTTTCCCTGCAAGGTTCTTTTCAAAACTAATGATGTGCAACCAAAGTAGTCAAGCAAGGCCTGGAAAAGACCTTAAATGGAGAAATTAGCCATCCAGCTTGTTTTCATAATCGCCTCCTCTTCTTTTAGGAATCTCTGTTGTACCCAGTCATTCAAAGAAATCAAAGGTCAAGGGGCAGTCATTTCTGACTTGAAGCCAAATTTGTTTTGAAGAAATTTCCTGAGTGTTTTAGCACACATCTCAGATACATCTTGTGTTAAAAATGTATTAAAATAGTAGAAAACAAACTGCGTTTATATTACACATATGTGAGTGTAGAGATGGTGGAAGGACATAAGCAATGAATAAGGTTAACTGATAGTTCAGGAATCGTTTTTGCAGTTTTCCTAAAAACCACAATTCTTGAGGTGCCTGGGTGCCTCAGTCAGTTAAGCAATTGACTCTTGATTTCAGCTCAGGTTTTGGTTTCAGGGTGGTGGGGCCCCACATCAGGCTCCATGCTGGGTGTTTAAGATTGTCTCTTTCCCTCTCCCTCTGCCCCTCACACCCCACCCCCAACCATCATCTGGATGTGCATACACATTCTATCTCCCTCCCTCTCTTTAAAAAAAAAAAAAAATGGTTATGTTTATCTTCATCTTGATGCCTCAAAGCTCTACTGTGTCCAGTGCCTGTGAAAATGCCTACGTATGGGTTTTATGGTCTCCCAAAAAATTTACTTTGTGATCTTCTTTGCACATGTAGAAACATTTTTGGACAAAAGAAGCATAGGAGATTGAGACTATGGATTCCCACCTGGTATGGTTTCTCTCCCCTTTGTCTCCCATATCTTATCTCTCCTTTAAATCTAGTCATGTGGGTGCCTGGGTGGCCCAGTGGGTTAAAGCCGCTGCCTTCGGCTCAGGTCATGATCTCAGGATGGCCGCATCAAGTGGCTCTCTGCCGATCAAGCCCCGCATCGGGCTCTCTGCTCAGCAGGGAGCCTGCTTCCTCCTCTCTCTCTGCCTGCCTCTGCCTACTTGCGATCTCTGTCTGTCAAATAAATAATATTTTTTAAAAATCTTTAGAAAATTAATTAAAATTAAATAAATTTAAAATTCTATTCTTCAGCCACACCAGCTACTTTTCAATTACTCAATAGCCACACACAGTTAATAATTGTACAGTGTAGATATAGGATTTTTCCATCATCACAGAAAGTTCTGTTGGACGGTGTGGTTCTGTAAGTTACTGTATTTTCATACAGAACCAGGAAGGATATGCTTATTTTTAGGTACCATTCTGTCCAACAGTCATTATAGGGAAATAGAAAAACAATAAATAAATTTAAAAAGACATAGTTAAGCAAAATAATTGGAGAAAACTTACTAGATTAGGCAACAATTTCAGGACAGTTTGGGCAAATAAAGGCAGAAAAACAACAGATATGTAAGATGTGCAAATATGCATTTCCAGTGTTAGTCAGGATTGCAATTGCAACTATAATTAAAAATAGGCCCACTGGGAGCATTCAAGCAAGACTGCCAGGGTAAACCTATTTACCACTTCCCAGCTGTTTGATCACAGGCAAGTTATCTGATCTCTCTGTGCCACTATTTCCTCATCTATCAAGTGGGATAATGATAATATCTACATTTCCAGCAGGACCACCTCATATATGTAATTGGTACCCCCTGAAGTTGTGTAGCATTTGTAACTCTGTAAGTTGACTGTCCTCAATGGAATTTGAAGGGATCAAAAAAGCAAATTCATTTAAAAGACTTGGACGGTACTTGGTTGACATACATTAAAGCACTCAATAAAAATTAGCTATATTTAAACTATTTCACAAAAGGAAATTTCCCAAAGGAAAAAAATCATATAGTAGAATTCGAAAGTCATTCATAACTAGGGTTCCCAAAAGATGTGGTTTGTCCCGGCCTAAGCAGATTCTCAGCATGCAGAAATTTCAGGTTGAAAACAAGGAAAACCAGGATAAGTTAGTTACCCATAAGAAAGAGAAAGAATATATTTCAACCCAAGTAAGATCCAAGAGTGGAAAAGTTTTATTCACTCTAGCCAATGATTCCCAGTATTAGTAACAGCATCTGGCTAAACATTATGCATTCTTCAAACTAAATATAAGGGTCAGGGGATGAACAGGATTAACATGGTTCTTCTTGGCATTAATGCAAAGATTTGCATGAAAGTCAAAATTGTCCAGCTGGAGCAGAAAATAGCACAGTCCCTGTGGCTTGTGGCTTTAAAAATAACAGCTCTGAATACCTCAGCCTAGGATCAGATAGCTGAACTAGGACTGCCTTTTTTTTTTTTTTTTTTCCTTTTCTTTTTTGACTGAAGTGAAAAGGTTTGATGGGATCCCCCTAGCCTCTAGCCCTGGAAACCTCAACTCCAAAGGAAACGGCTGACCAGAAATGTTTAATTGCTACAGGGCAGCTTGTTGTGATGCTCTATATTTTACAGACCACAAAAGAGGAACTGCATTTTGTCCCTAGTATTTATTACATCCCCATTGTTCAAAAGTAATCTTTATCTTGGAAAAGAGGATAGAAGTAATGTTGGTAATGGTCTTAATTAAATCAAGTATTTATATCTCCTCTAAAGCTCTTTATTCACACAGACTTGAGCAAGAAAACGACAGGGCAGCAGCAGTTGAATCAGTAGAAAGGCAGAAAGAATCAGATGGTGATCCTAAAACTCAAGTTGCCATCTTACTCTTACAAGTCTTGCAAGTCTCCCTTCAACTGAGCACTAAATTGGATTTTATTGGGTGAGTCCCAACCACCAGTGCTTTAATGAGTCCCACCAACCATGCATTATTGCTCATCCACAGTGCGCTGGAATGCTGAGAGATAATAAGGGAGGATAACAGACAGGGCATTCTGAATGGAGACCTTCTTACTGTATAGAAGTTGAATGTGTCCCTTTTCAGTGGGAATTCTTCTTGCCTAATAGCTTTCTTAAGTGGTGTACAGGGGGCTTCCTCATTAGGACAGTGCTCAGTGTGAGGTCCTGGGCATAAAGAAAGGGAATGTTATCCTTTTTTGCCTTATCTGCCTCCAAGTCAACATCTTTGATCTTTGTCCTTATAAATAGGTTTGCAAAATTTTATACCAGCCTGTTCATTTATCAGTTCATGCTTACTGTGTGAATCCCTAAGAGGGGGAGGGGTGGCAGGAGTAGTTCACTTAGAACACACTAAGGGGAAAAGGAAAATATGAATACAGAGAAACCCAAAGTCAACCTCCAGTTCGGGGTGTTCATCAATGATGGAGGGCAGCAGGGATAGAAATAAGTTTCTGAAAGTAAAAATAGATGTCATTTTTATTTCACTTTAAATTCTTTGAAAGAGTTTAAGGAGGCATTAGAGAGGAATGGTAGTTTTGTTTTGGGGATGATATGTCACCAGGATCAAGGTTAAAAAAGGTTTTTACCTCTGAAGACTAATTGATAAGCATTTCAGGTAGATTAGGAGAGTACTGAGGGACAAGAGGAGCTATTAAAATCAGATGGCAGATACCCCTCACTATAAAGTCTCCTGTAGGTAGGAGGCAGATTACCATGCAAGATTAGTTGGCTTTAAAGGCCAATAGATGATTTCTCACTGCTAACAATTTTAACCATCAAGTTTTTATCTTGTAGTTTATATCATTTTAATTAATAGGTTGAGGTTTGAGTTCTCTTCATGGAGTCCACATCATTAACCAAGCTCGCAGTATTAGTTTTCCACAAACATCCTTACAAATCTTGAGGCAGAATACTAATCAGGCCAGGTGCTTGTTCTTTCAACTCCATAAAGGAGAGACTTTGAAGTAAATGAAGCTTTGTGCGTGGAATAGATGAAGAGCTCCATGCGTTGGGAGGGAAATCAGACTGAACAAGAAGTTAACAAGTCAGAGATTTTCTGACTTGATAGGGGGTTAAATGACGGAGGTCTAATCTAGCTATTCTGTTAACTTGTGGTGCAATCTTTCACTTTATTACATCCTCTGGTTTCCTGTCTGCAAATTAGAAGCAGTAATCCTACTCTGACATGTGGAGAATTCCAGGTTATCTCACCAAGTTTCCCAAGTTATCACGGACACTTGGTTCTAAGGCTTGAAAGAATTTGGGCCAAACCTAAAATAAATCACACCCCAAGATGATAAAGTTGTTTCATAAAAATTAAAATTATTGTCCTCGGCAACTGTACTAGACTTCTCAAAACATGTGATACTCACAGGAATCAGACCCTGACACTATTGAGTGAGAGAAAGACTGTGGACGATTTTGTAGATTAATAAAGTTTCTTAACAACTATTTTTTTCTTTACTCTGTCTATAAAACAATATTTAGAGATACCTGTTGGATTCAAGATAGTAAGGTCAAATCCATTTCAACACGGGTGAAAGACTTTTTCTGTAAAGGAAAGTTTCTGTAAAGGAAATGCAATTAATAGATCCAAGCTTCCTATATATTTCATACAGTTGTTGACATCAATAACTAAGAAAACTGAAGATAAAGCAATCTGCTAGTAGAAAATACCACATTAATGCAAATGCTCATCTTAATATTGCAGGAGTGGTTCTACCACTGGCTTCGAATTCACCAATTCTGGTTTCTAGAAATTCTATCTACATTTGACCCTCTGTTCTTCAAAAATTGGATAAAAGTAGAAAACTTTTCCCTCAAAAGGAAGTTTTGAGGGGATTTTCAAATCAAAAATTCCTTTTTTATAACCTCCCACATTTTATTTTTTTTTAAAGATTTTATTTATTTATTTGACAGAGAGAGAGATCACAAGTAGGCAGAGAGGCAGGCAGAGAGAGAGGGAGAAGCAGGCTCCCCGTGGAGCAGAAAGCCCAATGCAGGGCTCGATCCCAGGACCCTGAGATCATGACCTGAGCCGAAGGCAGAGGCTTTAACCCACTGAGCCACCCAGGCGCCCCAACCTTCCACATTTTAAAAGCAAAAAATAAAACAGTAGGTTTTAAAAAGCAAACAGAGACGTTAATAGCTGAGCTGGTAACAGCTTAGCATTCTGATGTTATGCAGGTACAGCTGGAAACTGGTGGGTGCAGAAATGTTATGCTCAAATGGTTCGGAAATATAAACCATCGGGAATCTGAGTAAAGGGTATAGTGGAACTCTGTATTTCACTACAACTTCTGGTAAGTTTGAAATCATTTCAAGACAAACACTTTTTAAAAATAGAAGTAGTTTTTAAAACAAAAGAAGAGTCAAGTGTTTTTCTAGACCAGTAATCCCAAAGGGTGGTGTCTGGATCAGCATCATCATGTGAAAATGTGTTAGGGGGGCACCTGGGTGGCTCAGTCAGTTAAGCGGCTATCTGGCTCGAGTCGTGATCTCGGGGTCCTGGGATCGAGGCCCGCATTGGGCTCCCTGCTCAGCGGAGAGCCTGCTTCTCCCTCTCCCTCTGCCTGCTGCTCTGCCTACCTGTACTCTCTTTCTCAAAAAAAAAAAAAAAAGAAAGAAAGAAAGAAAAAAAGAAAAAAAAAACCTGTTAGGAATGCAAGCGTCACATTTAAGGAAGAATCTGCTGTTCATTGTGAGACAAACTTTGCCAGACTCAGAAGCCAAAGGGTAGAGACAAGAAATGGAAGGATGCATATGCAGATAGTCCTCTTGGTTAGTGGGGAGACATCTTGGTTACAGGGGAGAGGTAAGATCCCAAGGAGAATAGCATCTGAGGGAGTAAGTACATGGGCAGACCAAAGTTCTGGGCTCCCTTTGTCTGATGTTGGGGATGATCTGGCCTAGTTGAATGTAGAAATCTCACTACTCAGGGAAGCTGAAAAAAAGAAAGAAAAAAAAGAACCTGGCTTTGGACAAACAGGCAAAGAGGAGATAACATGCTAATTCTGGATTAGTCCTGGAGAGTACATGCTCCTTGAAAAATCAGTACATTCATACATACAGCACCAAAATAGCACTCTTAATATTTAACCAATTATGATGACTTATGGCGAACTTTCACTTTATTTTTTTTTGTAATTTTATTTTTTATTTCAGTGTTCCAAGATTCATTGTTTATGCACCACACCCAGTACTCTGTGCAATACGGGCCCTCCTTAATACCCACCACCAAGCTCACTTTAAATCTGAATTTCGTAGGGGTGCCTGGATGGCTCAGCATCCAGTTGGTTAAGCATCCAACTCTTGATTTTGGCTCAGGTTGTGATCTCAGGATCATGAGATTGAGCCCGGAGTTGGACTCCATGCTGGGCATGAAGTCTGCTTGAGATTCTCTCTTTCCTTCTCCCTCTGCCCTTCCCCACCTCACTTGTGCTCTCTCTCTCTCTCTCTCTCTCTCTCTCTCGCTCTAGGAAGGAAGGAACAAAGGAAGGAAGGAAGGGAAGAAGGGAGGGAGGGAGGAAGGAAGGAAGGGAGGAAGAAGGAAGAAGACATGTTTAAAAAAATCTGAAGACTATACACATGCTCATTGTGTTCATATAACACACAAGTAGTGAACATAAGAAAAGTACATAGCAGCAATTATTTCATAAGAGAGATACAAATTTCCATAACATTTTAGTGGAAGGGCAGTTATCATTCAGTTGTGGCAGAGGGTCAGAAAAGGAAAATGTGAGTAGTGTTTGAAGCGGAACTAGAAAGCACAGTCTTGAAAGACAAACTGCATATTTCTCTCTTCACAAATTCTAATGAAGAGGAAAGCTTCTGGTAAAGGGAGTGCCAGGATGGGAACTTTTAGAACGGGACTCGTATAGCAATGGTTTGAAAAATCAGAATAAGAACCAGAACTGAGAGCCAAAATGGAACCTGAGATTTTTAGGAATTCATATAGGAAAAAAAACATTTCAAATTTAGAGAGTCTATGGAAAATAATGATTACAACTGAGCAGAGAGACAGAATTTCCCAGTATGGCACAGGGCAAAGAGCTCTGGACCAGGACCAACAGCACGGGGCTCTCATCACTGCAAGGCCATTGAGTAACTGTATAGTCTGGACAACTCATTTGCCCTTTCAAGAACTCAACTCCATTTATAAAATAGGAGGTGAGAGGGGGTCTGAATAGTGATCTCTAAAGTCTTCCTTTGCTGAGAGCAACATGGCCACCAGAACACAGAAGTTCAGGAAACATGGATTGATTTGAATGACAGCTAAAAAGCCTGCCTCTCCCGGGTGCCTTTGGAGACGGTCTTCCAGAATTAGAAACAGAAATGAACTTTACCAGTTCAGCCTGGACCTGCAGGCTTTGTCTATTCTGTTCAGCACATCCTCATACCTAGACTATCTTCAGAAAGGTTGCTAGAGTCTGCCATTTTGTGGAGAAGTCACTATAAGACAAAAATCCTGACACCATCAAAATACAGCCTCCTGAGAGGAGTTATCCCTTCAGTCCACTAAATCAAATAGTTTTATTTTCAGTTATAGAATAAACATTTTCCAACCAATCCACCTGAGTATTAAGAGTCACACAAATAAATGAGCTGGTTGTAAGAGAGACTAAATTCTTTTTTAAGTCGTTGTAGCCTAAGGTTCCCAATTTTGCCTGGCAGAATGAAGCTGAGAGAACTCATCACTCTTCATGACCTCTGAATAAGGAACATCAAACTGGAACACCTGGGCCCAATTAGAACCTTCGTTTTCCTTACAGAATATGTCTTATTGTCAAAATTATTACTCCAACTATCCACTGTGTTTTACCTGGCTCTGGGCAACCAAAGAGACTTAAGTTGGAAATTACCTGTGAAATCTCCATACTATGGACAGATAAAAGATCCAGGTGTTTCCTGTGACAAGCAGCACTGAAGCCTGCAGTATTGATTGGTTGCCTAAATTTACTAAGAAAATCTAGGCAGAACAAATTTACTTGTAATTTATATGCCAGTGAGTGCTGGAAATTGAAAAGAGAAAATTCACACTGAAAAAAAAAAAGTCCTTTACTTTTATTTACTTTCCTCCATTAGTGATATGACCTTTGAATTTAGAAACCAAATTACTGTAGGCAGACAAACTACCTATTGGCTAAAATAATAAGAAGAATAACCTTTTGTGCATCATTACCAAGTTAATATCTTATATCTAGTTATCTTAATGAGCAGTTTTCTTAATAGTATCCATTACTAACTACAAGAAGGAAAATAGGTCTCACATGCAAATGTTTATAAACACTAATTACTGGAGACACTGTTCCAATTTTAATGGCTATATTTCTATTCTAAGAATATGAAAACGGGGAATATAATGCTTTAATAAAGTGCTTCTAATTAAATTTGGCTTGAAACTAACAATCCTTCCTTCCCCCCAAAATTCTTGAACATTATACTTTCATAACAACCCCACCAACAAATAATATCTTATAAAATTCCCTAGAAACCATTACTTAATAACTTTAATTTCTGTTTGTTGAATTTATTTTTATTTTTATTATCAATTTGAAAAGTAAGTTTGCTATACAATTTTCAGAATCTTCTGTGGGCTTTGACAGATTTGAGTTGATGCTTTTGTCTATCCTAACTAATCCCCAGGGACCACTTTCTAGTGCCCTTTTGAACAGCATGAAGAACAAAGAGCACAGTTATTCCAATCTATGACATGATTATTTAGGAAGAAATTTGCTTAAAGAGCTAATCTAATTAAATAGAGGATTACATGTGATGGACTAGAGCTACTGTCTGCTAGATGAAGAAACTGTGCTTCTAGAAGCGAAAGCATCAAATAGAGTGCAGGCTCCATTCTGCATGTTAGTCTAGGCTTCTTTCTTAACACTGGAAATGCATGCACAGGGATAAAGAAAATTCTTCCTCATTCTTTGCTTTCCCTGTACAAGATGCAGATTATTATTATAGGGCAAGGATAATGAACTATTGCCTTTCATAAAATAAACAAATTCATAATATCTTTTACTTATTTTTTTAAGATTTTATTTATTTATTTGACAGACAGAGATCACAAGTAGGCAGAGAGGCAGGCAGAGAGAGGAGGAAGCAGGCTCCCTGCTGAGCAGAGAGCCTGATGCAGGGCTTGATCCCAGGACCCTGAGATCATGACCTGAGCTGAAGGCAGAGGTTTAACCCACTGAGCCACCCGGGTGCCCCCATAACATCTTTTAAAGAACTGTTACTAACTCCATATTTTCAATGTATAACAACGTTGCTAGATTTTGTTCTCCTGAGATAAATACAGTCAGAAATATGGAAGACTTCTCTAGTCTGCTTTGGAACAGAAAAATTGAACCATAAATTGTAGGGATGTTAATCATAGATGACTACCTTAAAGAATGATAAAAGACTGGTACATGAAGGTATGAAAGAATGAGTATATTAGGAGTTGAAGGATTGGCAAGATGAATAGAGGGACAGAGTTTTCAGAGATTATTCTAGATGAAGGTAGGGGTTCTGAAGAATGAAGTACAGAAGAAAACTTGGAGCTTTGAGGGAATAATTTAATCCAATTTTAAAGCTATTTGAAAGAAAATACAAAAAGAATTGAAAAGAGCAGTCAACCTGGGATTATCATAGTAGAATCGGATGCTGCATTCCAAAAACAAAGAAAAAGCAATGTGGGTAGTATTTGTTAGAAACTTTGGCAGATCAGAATTCACTTAATATCTAGAAAAGGACTTGCAAATAAAACTGGATATGATGCCTTGAAGAAAGAAGATTCTTACTACTGAAGGATATAAAGAAATTATAAGAAAGTTCCATAGTGATCTGGAATGCAAAATGGTTAAGAAGTCAGAGACCTAGGAAAAACTACACGTCCCCAGGAAGCCAGTCAGTTTAAAGGGATGTAACGTGAAGACTTGGAGCACATATATTATCTTTGGAGAGAAACTCCTCCTCTTTCAGTACACACGTATTCATGCATGCATGCACATTCACACACACACACACACACACACACATTGAAATTTAGCTAATTTTTAACATAGGGAACAGTGACCAAACTCATTTTTGGATGCTGCCCTTTAGTGAAATACATTGGTATGCATTATATTAAATATATATATACACATAAACATTATATTTACTATTACATTGTTTGAACCAGTGATTCTTGAAGAAATACATCTCTTCAATAAGGTTTAACACTTGAAACTATGACACTAAAAATAAATAATTTCTTCATCATTTCCTTTGTCTCTGCATTCCCCATCAAATTTTCCATTCTCCTAAATTGAGTCAGCTTCATGGGAAAATTGAATGAGAACTTTTATAGCAACTATGCCTCTTGTCAATAAATGTCCGCTGTAACATCTGACTTAATTATACACAGACAGAGCCATCATCATTACAATAATTTTCATGCTTCAAAATCAAATAATTCATTTTAGGAATGAATATTTCATGACATAGACACACTTTGGACCATGTTGTGTCTTAGTCTTTCAAAAAGGTAAGAAAAAAAGATGCCTGGGTGGCACAGTCGATTAAGTGACCGAAGCTTGGTTTTGGCTAAGATCATTATCTCGAGGTCATGAGAATGAGCCCCCCTCAGCACAGAGTCTCCTGAGACTCTCTTTCCATCTGCCCCTCATTTCTTTCTCTCCCTCCTTCTCTCTCTCTCTCTCAAGTAAATACACCCTTTAAAAAAGTAAGAAACAGGGGCACCTGTGTGGCTCAGTGAGTTAAAGCCTCTGCCTTCAGCTCAGGTCATGGTCCCAGGGTCCTGGGATGGAGCCCCATGTCGGGCTCTCTGCTCAGCAGGGACCCTGCTTCCTCCTCTCTCTCTGCCTGCTTCTCTGCCTACTTGTGATCTCTGTCTGTCAAATAAATAAATAAAATCTTAAAAAAAAAAGTAAGAAACAATTTTTGAAAGAGAAAAGGGGGAAAGTATCCATGCTTTGTTTGAAAATGATTTTCATTTTGAATTCTCTTTTTGGAAGCTAATATCTTACTTTAACTCTATTGTCTAAGAATCTGTCCCAGTGTCGTTAAGCCCTATATGTTTTAATTGCTCTGTAATCAAGGCATACCATCAAGGGTCCTGAATCTGGGTGACTCTATTCCTTCATTTACCAACATTTACTAGGCACATATTTTTTGCCAGGCATTGTGACGGGCACAGAAAATACAGAGACAAACCATCCCGTATGCCTTCCTAAAGTTCAGTGTCTCTTGGAAAAAAGGACAAGAAAAGCAATAATTACAAAGCAATATGATCATTGACGGTATCCAAAGATTTTATCTATTTATTTGAGAGACAGAGATCACAAGTAGGCAGGGAGGCAGGCAGAGAGAGAGGAGGGGAAACAGGATCCCCGCTGAGCAGAGAGCCCCATGCGGGGCTCAATCCCAGGAGCAGGCTGATCCCAGGAGTGGGGCTCGATCCCAGGCTCATGACCTGAGCCGAAGGCAGAGGCTTTAACCCACTGAGCCACCCAGGCACCCTATTCACAAGATTCAAGAAAGATGTCCTGGCTGCCTCGGTACTTTAAGTATCAAGCAGCTGGTTGAAAAGGAGAAGTTGGTTCTCAGGGCAGTAGTATCAACATACACAGTGGCCTAAAGGTATGAGACTGCTGGTGCTTTTGAGAAACTAATTTGTGAAGGGAAAGAAGAATGGAGAGTGGAGGACGTGAGATTAGAAAGTAGAAAGAGTAGAAAGATTAGTCTTGTGTGACAAAATGAGGAGTTTGAGCTGACATCTACTCCCTGAAAATAGAAGGAAATTTCTGGAACATTATAAAAGGAGTAACTTGAACAGATTTTCATTTTAGACTGCTCATTCTGTAAGCGGCATGGAAAACGAATAAGGGGGTAAAATCATAAGAAGAGTTTTGCCGCAAGAGGGTATGTGGGCCTTGCCACGGATTGGACAAGAAAACAAGTTCATTACTGGATTTTTTTTGGTTTGTTTTTTTCTGTTTGTTTTTTTTAAAGATTTTATTTATTTATTTGACAGACAGATCACAAGTAGGCAGAGAGGCAGGCAGAGAGAGAGGAAGGGAACCGGGCTCCCCGCTGAGCAGGGAGCCCAATGTGGGGCTCGATCCCAAGACCCTGGAATCATGACCCAAGCCGAAGGCAGAGGCCTTAACCCACTGAGCCACCCAGGCACCCCCCATTACTGGATGTTTTAATTTACAACTGAATAAACTCAAATAAGCTCATTTTAAACCACAAAGAAAAATACCCAATATTGGCAGTTATAACTAGAAAGGCAAGGCTGAATCTAGATTTACTCAAGATTGAATAAATAGGAACAAAACGTCATCAGAACTCACTTCATCCCCTTTACATCTGCCTATGTGTTGAACTCACCTTCTCAGGCTCCTCTGTGCAGAGAGAATCATGCCTTCTGAGCTCGGGAAACATAATTAAAGAAGAGAAATCCCACTCTAGATTCAATTCAGAAAACTCTGGAGGCAGATGGTCTGACTGGATCTTCGGCTTTTTTTCACCAAGCACTGTGGTCAGGAGGATGGAGCATTCTTTTTTTTTTTTTTTTTTTTCCATTTTATTTATTTTTTCAGCGTAACAGTATTCATTCTTTTTGCACAACACCCAGTGCTCCATGCAAAACGTGCCCTCCCCATTACCCACCACCTGTTCCCCCAACCTCCCACCCTTGACCCTTCAAAACCCTCAGGTTGCCCCAACCTCCCACCCCTGACCCTTCAAAACCCTCAGGTTGTTTTTCAGAGTCCATAGTCTCTTATGGTTCGCCTCCCCTCCCCAATGTCCATAGCCCGCTCCCCCTCTCCCAATCCCACCTCCCCCCAGGAACCCCCAGTTTGTTTTGTGAGATTAAGAGTCATTTATGGTTTGTCTCCCTCCCAATCCCATCCTAATTGGTAGGGCTTGGGTGCTCATCTCCATGACCACAGGGGCAGAGGACTACGACAGGCAAGCTCAAAACACCTGGAAAGGTAATAGGTAAGGAAATGTTACCTAATGCAGAAAGGGCAAGGAAATTTTATAGAGAGAAACAGCAAATGTCCATTATGGTTTAGCAGCTAGGTGGAAACTGACAATGACTTGAACTAATTTGGGGAATTGTTGGTTAAAGAAAAGAACAGGACTAGGAGATATTTAGGAAGCAAATTGATAGGACTTGGCAAGTGGCCAGTAGGATTGTGGGTAACTAGTTTTGAACCAGATGGTACGGCATTTGAATTTTCTGTCAGGAATAGAAATTATGTAAACAGGAGAAACCCCATCACAAAATGTAGGTGTGCCTAACATTCTGTTTAACAGTTACAGTACCAAAAGAAAGATTTAGAGGGAGGTGAGAAAGAGGGAGAATTTAGAAATCACCTCTATTTATCCGATGGAGAATGGTGCCATTTACCTGAGTGGGAAATAAATGATCATGGGGAAAGACAGTCTATTCTGTTTTGGTCATGTCTGAAACATTTATTAGAAGTCTGACACATCAGCACAAAGAGGGTTAATTAAAAGGAGTTGGTGCGGGGCGCCTGGGTGGCTCAGTGGGTTAAGCCGCTGCCTTCGGCTCAGGTCATGATCTCAGGGTCCTGGGATCGAGTCCCGCATCGGGCTCTCTGCTCAGCGGGGGCCTGCTTCCCTCTCTCTCTCTGCCTGCCTCTCTATCTACTTGTGATCTCTCTCTGTCAAATAAATAAATAAAAAATATTTAAAAAAAAAAAAAAAAAAAAAAAAAAAAGGAGTTGGTGCCAGACTGTCATCCCAAGAGATATCCTGATTCAGTAGTTTCAGAGCATTTGGACCCAAAGATATATCTGGGTAGTTGTATGACTCTAAGCAAGCTGACGGTCAACTGATTCCTCAAATATAAAATGGGAAAAACTGCAACACCCACATCATATATAATGTATATAAGTTATCTTGCATATAAAAAAAGAATTCAGTAAATGCAAGTTCCCTTCTGACAGACACCCAAAGGAAATAAAGACTAAATACTAATTCGGAGTACAAAGAGGAGTGTTTACCCAGTCCATACTCTGTGCCAGGCCTCCTGAGCATATAATGCTATACAAAAGAGGCAACACCTCTAACGTCAACGAGTTTGCATCCTTATTGGGATTAACAAACAAAGAATATAATTTCAGAATGTAAGAAGTGTTTTGAAGGAAATACACAGGGTGCTATGATAAAAAGAAACAGCAGTGAGCCCTACTGATTGACAGGTTGATTACCTTGGAACTTTCCATCCTGGAGAGGACAGAAATTTATCCTTAACAGAAATATCTACTCCATACATGGGTGTACCTTCCCAATTCCTGTGCACAGGAATTCCCACCCACACCACCATCCGGAGACTTAAAGAATGCCTGAATGATTTGTGTGGAGTCTCACACAATATTGCCTCAAACCAATTTAGAACATTTTATGACCCCCAAAATCTGCAAGAATGAGAAAGTAACCACAGGATCCACCTGCCCCGCTACATACCATGCCACCCTTGAGACAGCAATGTAATGCGCTTGTACAAGCTCGGGTAAGAGATTGTCTTGGGGGCAACACCCTTCAGACTTGGGGCATATTCCTCAGAATATAGTATATACACTGAATCAGCAACAGAAATATATTAGTGCATCCCCAACAACTAGAATACATGAGTACTCTAGAGACCAAGGAGTATAAATATGGTAGCCCCTTAAACTGTTACTCAGAGAACCATTTGCACAAGGTGTGCTTCTCACCCCCAACAACGTGGGCTCTACCAAGTAAGAGGTCTGGTTCCCAGAGGGAGTATGCTCCCACTAGGAATAATTCCACCCTAAGAGTTCTATCAACGTGAAGACATAACCACCATCTATTCATTTGGCTGCCTATGCCAGTGGAAAATATGCTAAGAACACGGTTCCTATATATTGTTAATGTTAATAGATACAGATTGTCGCGAAGAGCTAGAGTTTCTGTAACACAATGAGAATGAACTACTTCTGGAACCAAGGAATTCAGGGTGGTACTTGGTGCTTATGTGTCCAGTGATAAATGTAGGTGGGAAATTACAACTTTTGGCCCAATGAAGGTAAGACAAATAAGGGCTCAGGTGCCTTGTGGATGAAGGTCTGTCTTTTCCCACTAGGTAAACAACTTAGGCCAGTTGAAGAGTTAGTTGTGAATGACAAAAATCTGAAACAATTAGTGGAGGAGAAAAATAATAAATACCAACTAAAGTCAGAAAACTGTTAACAGGAATCATAGAGTGTTACACAAACATACCCACACAAATGACCTCTTGTCAAAAGTCTTTTTGTTTTTTTAAGATTTTATTTATTTACTTGAGAGACAGGGGAGTGAGACAGAGGACCAACTGTGGGAGGGGCAATGGAAGAGGGAGTGACAGGCTCCCTGCTGACAGAGAGCTGACCTGTGCCTTGATCCCAGGACCCTGGGATCATGACCTGAAGGCAGATGCTTAACCTACTGAGCCACCCAGGTGCCCCATGTCATAAGTCTTTTATAGAGATCCTAGCTGGTCCTACCACGAAGATTCCCGACTAATTAGAACATAAGCAGATATGAACAAATCAAGGGGTAGACACCTTTTGTGCCCCATCTCACATCCACTCAACCACTTTTTTACTCCAGCCATTGCCACAGCAAGAAGCTTTGTATAGGTGTAACCTGGAATCTTCTCACCTCAGCCACACAACCTATCTCTTGCTTTCTGCCTCGGGGCTTCTCTAACTCTGTGATATAGAATCTTTGATATAGGGCCACTAATAATTATATGTGTACAATCTGTATGCAAAGAAATTAATGTCTCATAGGGTACCTATTTTCCAGTGAGGGCAAAGAGATTGTCAATGATATCTGCTATTTTCTGCTGCTGGTGGAATAAAGTTCTGAGATGTAATCCATATAGTTCCTCAGAACTTCCCCCCAAGGATCAAGCAGAGTTGACCACAGCATTGTTCAGCTAAAGAACACACCATTTTGAATTGCCTTTGGCTTTCTCTCTTCCCCTGTTTTGTTCCCCTCTGTCCTACATTCCTATCTCCCTAGATCACCTCCCCAAATAAACAAGCTCTTCTCTCTAGCTCTATTTTCTAATGACTCAAGCTCAGACCCTACATTTCCTCTATTCCCCTTCCTACCCCTTATAGATTATTTTTGCCAGTTCTGTACATTTACCATCCAGAATATTGCTTGCAGATATTTTGAAATGTAGCATAATGCTGTGTGCTATTTGTACTGATTATATAATGAACCTGACCCTTATACCTTCCAGTAACACATCAAACATGACACAAAAAATTCTTTATTTTGGATGACAAATTTTGTGACATTCAATTTGAGATGTTCTTCGTTCAAGCTGAGCAACTTAAATAGAAGTTTTTCTTTAAAGGATGTTTTTGGATTACAGATTTTCAATTGCTATGAAACATACTGATTGCACGCTGGCCTCTGATCATTCAACTAAAAATTGGGACTCTGCAATGAATTCTTGATCATCCATATTAATTCACATGCTACTGAGAGGCTCCCTTTAAAGTCTTTGAAGTATAACAGGTATTATCTCCAGATTATTAGTATTCAAGAGAACTCACTGTTTGCCAGTCTGTGGGCTTAACCTTACACAAATATTATTTTAATATCTGTTAATCCTTTAAGTGGAATGATTTTTTTTTTCTTTTTAGCAGCAAAAATAAATTTACTCTTGTTCCTGGGATAAGGGATAACTGTTTCCCTAGACGAGGATTTGGGGAAAAGCTGATATGGTGGTGCCAGGCTACTTGCATTGTTCACGCAAAAGCTTGAGGCACACACAATATATTGGCTTTGTATAAAGATAGAGGCTTAAGAACTGGAAGGTGTGAAATGTCTTTCCTTTGTGTTGTTTGCTCACATCCTGGCAAGGCCCACAAGGCTGATAAAAGCTGAGCAATCATTCATTGGAGGGTTTGTACAGGTTTCTGTGTGGGAACACTGCAAACTCAACATGGCAATGAAAGGATGTTAAAAGATCACCTAAGTCTCGAAGAACGTTCTGAGAGCATGCTGAAAGGAACCCCAGAAGAAAAGAACTCTGGATTGTGCACGGTGGATGAAAATTCAAGACCTTTGACTCAGTCCTCATTAAGTACAATTGCCCTTCTCTTGTTTGGCTGCCCCGTGGCAGCATCAATTATTTGCACCCCAAGGCAGAAGATTTCCCACTTTCCTGGTCTTTGGAGAGAGGTCTTTGGAGAACTTAATACAGATTTTCCTTTTACTTCCATGGCTCGAGCTACCTCTAAGTCGTACTTTTTAATTTCAATTATTTTGAGTAAACTGCAAGAAGACCTACCAAGGTTGCCAAGTAAGTTCAAAATAACTTACATTTACAGTTTCTTCAACTAAAAAGCTTCCATACCTTGAAATTAGGGAGCCTTTACTCCTTCCAAGCACAGCTATGGCTGGAGAAATTTGTGCAGTCCCCCTGGATTATATGAGAAGTGGACAACCGAGAAGACACCTGCAGGGATGTCAGAACTCCAAAATCAGTAATAACCCCTTCTGACTCATAAGTGATGAGAAGTCCTGAATCCTTTACTAAGAGCAATGCCAGCTTTTTACAATCTACTCTTCAACCACTCATTATTTGGGAAGTAAAGTAGTCACATTGTGATCTTCAAGAGAATTCTCAGTATGCTTAATGGAAAGTTTGCCCTTTAAGATGACTTAACACAGTCCATTTTTCAAATTGCTGTGAAATCTAGAGACTACTTCAACATGGGCCTTTGCATCTTCATGTTAAAATCTGTTTAATGAATTGTTGAAACACTATTACAAGATTATGATTTCCTGATATTTTCTTTCCCCCGAAAGTCTGAAGACTCTATGATAGTCAAATTTAAACCCGTTTATATGTAATATATTACTGGGAAAACTACAATTGTACATTTATTATTACTATTATTATTATGATATGTGTTGTGTAATTACTAATACTATTTCTCTCTGCACATAAAACAACTCACCAATAGACAGGCTAAGGGCCAATTTATGCTCAGAAAAAAAGGGGGAAAGTATTGATTCTACAGTTTTGGTTTTGTTTGTTTTAAAGATTTTATTTATTTATTTTTTTGACACAGAGAGAGAGTGAGAGAGGGGACACAAGCAGGGAGAATGGGAGAGGGAGAAGTAGGCTCACTGAGTAGGGAGCCCCATGCGGGGCTCGATCCCAGGGCTCTGGGATCATGACCTGAGCCAAAGGCAGACGCTTAATGACTGAGCCACCCAGGTGCCCCTTCGTCTTACAGTTTATTACCCGTTTATTTTTAAAGAAACAAAATGCAATGAAAATTTAGGGCAACTGACTTTTAAACATATTTTCCTGTTCCTTTGTTGTTTGGTAAGTCTGATTAGTTTTATTTCTTTTTTTTAATTAAAATTCAATTAACCCACGTGTAGTACCATCAGCTTTAGATGTAGTATTCAATTATTCATCAGGTGCCTGTAACACCCAGTGCTCCCCACATCACGTGATTAGTTTTAAAACAAAATTGGTTGTAGAAGAATACAAGATCCCTTTGTATTTAGAAAAAAGAATCAGTACCTTTCATAATTTATCCAGTGCATGGACCAATATAGGTAAAATATAATATATTAGACTAATCATTGTGTTTTGCTTATATTTGTTTCTTTCTTGGATATTTGGGAATACAAAAAGGTCATGATAAAATCAAGTTATAAGTTTATGTAGGAAAAATCTTGAAAATTCATTCGTTCATTGAACTAAGATTTACTAAATACCTACTACGTGCCAGAGCATGATTTAACAGTGGGTTTGCCAAACATTTGTAATTCCTCCCAACACTTTTTTAAGCACATGGCACAGAAGACCCTCAGTTAGAACTGAATGAATGAATGTATGAATGGGACAAAGAGAACAGTGGGTCTTTTTAGGTCTTGCATAGAGTAAAATCAATAGATTTGTTTCCTAAAGGGTATTATTTGTTTATTTAACATTTCAGTTTTTATTTAATATCTATTATATATGATACTATGTATTATGTGCATTACATTCTTTAGCCTTTATATTACCTAATCTCTGTTTTATTTAAGGATTTAGATTTTATTCTGAAATCAAATGAAATTATTTTACTAATACTGAAAGTGTATGTGATAAATAGAGTTAACATGCCTAGAATAGGCTAAAGATGTGATTATAGGCTTTGTGTTTGGAGACATTATGGACTCGTGACATATTTGAATCCATGTAAGTTAAAAGGAAGACCTATGACAAATTTTAAAAGACTTGTGAAAACCAATTTTATGCATATTTGTATCTCATTTGTGAGATAAGAGATGATCTTGGTTGTCATTTTAAAAATATAACATTAATTAAAGTTAAGTTCAGGAAAAACAATTGAATTTGACCAACATCCCAACAAATTTTGAGAGAGACAAATAAATCGAAAACTACATCATTCTTCTATGAAAGGGAAGTGCATGGTCTTTCCTGGTTATATTCAAAATAACTCTGAGAATTATGACAATCCAATCTTAAGCAAACAACCCTGCCTGAATTTAAATTCTGATTTTTACATTTTCCACCCTATTTGTGTGACATCTCATATGAATACTGCAATCTTTCCTTTCATTTTAAGTATAGTGTTCCTGGATTCCACCATCAGGACTCCCCCTGTCTGCTGCTGCTTCATACCCTTTTCTTGTCCATCTTCCCCACTCCCTCCACCTTGCCTGATAATCCTTTGATCCTTCTCCATCACATAAGGGCTTTTAGAAATTCCAGGGTCCTTGTCCTGTTCTTCCAACCTTCTGTTCCAATCTGCACTGTCAGTGGCCAAATTCTTCTTCAGGATAGGAAGACTCAGAACTGCAGTCCTTGGAGCCAAGATTTCTTTACTCCTCATGATTTACTCTTTACAGAAGAAGAATTAGTGTTATTGAGGGAAGATTCAAGAGGAAAGACAATTGCTACAGCCTGTTTCTTAAAACTCAGCACCACTTATCTCCTTATCTTGCACTCTACCCTTCCTGTCCTGGCTACTATATCTGAGCTAACTGATGCCCAGAAATGAGATCTAAGCAACTTCTATTGCAAGAATAATATTCTTGGATCAGGGAGGGGAGGGAGAACACAGGATCAGGGAGTGGAGGGAGAACACAGTATTCTTTGGAAACCACTCCGTAGCATTCACAGCAGCAAGATAATTAATGATTACAAAGCTGTCCTTTTATTCATGAGGATACCACTGGCCCAAGACTGGATATTCCCTTCAAATTATTTTCTGAAAATGGAGAATGACCATACAGAGTCTTCCCCAGCTCATCGATCATTTGCTTTTTATCAAGCAAGTTGCCGGTTGACTGCCTAGGATAAGTAAAGACTGTGACCACATACCCTCACATCGAGAATCTGAAATTTTTTAAAAGATTTTATTTACTTATTTGACAGACAGAGACCACAAGTAGGCAAATAGGCAGGCAGAGAGAGAGGAAGCAGGCTCCCTGCTGAGCAGAGAGCCCGATGCGGGACTCGAACCCAGGACCCTGGGATCACGACCTGAGCTGAAGGCAGAGGCTTTAGCCCACTGAACCACCCAGGTGCCCCGAGAATCTGTATTTTTTTTTTTGAGAATCTGTATTTTTAAATGTAAAGGTGATGTTGATTCAAATTTTTTGCTGGTTTCCCTTTTTATTTCATCTTTGGGGACTCTCAGCCACTATCTTTTCTTTCTTCCTTGCTTTACTTTTCTTCCTCTCGTCTTTTGAACTTACTTATTCATTCTTCATGTCATGACACCACTTCATCATATATTTTCCTCATTTTCACCCAAAATGGATTAAAGTTCTCATACCATCATTATGATCAAGTGTTGTTGCATCAGATATTCCTTATTTGTATACATAGAATTTTCTTTCCGTGGATGTGATCAAACGAGGTGGTCTTTAAAACTTTGTATTGTGTTTCACAATCAAGTCTTGCATTTTTCAGTTAATCTTGACAGAAATCCCATTCCTATCTTAACACTCAATGTGAAGGTATTATATTACTAATAATTCTGCACCTGAGCATACTATATTAACATTGGATCACACAACTGAAGTATGAAATCCTATTAAAGCTTGTTTTCCCTTCCAAACACAAAAGACAGCATTGACAGTGTATTTTGTCAACACTGAATACTGTGGACAAAAAGTACTAAATTACATTTTTAATCCATGACATCACCTTGAATAACACAGTGTTCAGAATTCATCTAGAGATTATAGGGAAATAGTAGAATGCTGTGAACAATGTATATTAGTGAGTAACTAGTGGCCAAAGTTTCAGGTGGCAGCTGTAGCTAGAAAAGCTTTTCTCCTGCTGTCCTTAATATAGTGATTGAAACCCTCTCTTTCCACTGCAGACCTCCCGCCCTCATTTTAGCAGTCTGTGAAATTTCCTTTGCATCGCTGGAACACACTCTAAACGGGGTTTTCTTTGAAGACCACCCAGAAGTTACAGCTGGCATAAAATACTGCTGATTGGTCCAATTTGCATTCATATTTAGTCCAGAGTGGAACTAGGCCTATGTGGCTTTACTTAAAATTGCCTATTTCCTGTAGGTCAAAGTGACAAGAACTGCTGAGAGATTCCTCAGCTCTCTCTCTCCAAATTCTATCTAAAGTTATGATAACCGTATAATTTATCACCCACTCTGGAATACTTTCCAGAATAAAAAAGGGTGCTACTAATAATTATACTCCAAGCAAACTGAGTCTGTCAGGGCAAAGAACAGCGCGATGGGGATATCCTTGAAAGATCAACAGTCATAGACTCCTTTGTCCTCAATGAATTGACATCAAACTACTGGCCATCCCCAAGTCATTGATACTTCACAAGTAACATACGCTGATCCATACTGCTATGGTTTACAGAATCTGATTATTTGTTATTAGTATATGATTGTAACCTATATCAGTCTGTTTCCCAAGTCATAACTTAGTTTAAAAATATATAATGCAGGGGCGCCTGGGTGGCTCAGTGGGTTAAGTCTCTGCCTTTGGCTCAGGTCATGGTCTCAGGGTCCTGGGATCGAGTCCCGCATCGGGCTCTCTGCTCAGTGGGGAGCCTGCTTCCCCCCCTCTCTCTGCCTGCCTCTCTGCCTACTTGATCTCTGTCTGTCAAGTAAATAAAAATCTTTAAATATATATATATAATGCAAATATTTTTAATTGATCTTAATTTCCTACTATTTTTTTCCATAGCAGAACACTTTTGCCTATATTTAAACTCTACAAGATTAATTAAGAATAAATTCTTTCTCACTTTTTACTCTGTCTACTTGTAGATTAAGTTATGGCTGGGAAATACCATGAATTAACCATAGCTTTTTTTTATTAATTAATTTTTATTAACATTAACATTTTATTAACATTAATTATTTTTATTAACATATTAATTTTATTTTTTATATTTTATATATATTTTTTATTTTCTTTTTTTTTTGTTTTGTTTTGTTTTGTTTATTTGTTTATTTACAGCATAATAGTGTTCATTGTTTTGGCATCACACCCAGTGCTCCATGCAGTACGTGCCCTCCCTATTACCCACCACCTGGTTCCTCAACCTCCCACCCCCCCCCCCGCCCCTTCAAAACCCTCTGGTTGTTTTTCAGAGTCCATAGTCTCTCATGGTTCATCTCCCCTTCTAGTTTCCCTCAACTCCCTCTCCTCTCCATCTCCCCATGTCATCCATGTTATTTGTTATGCTCCACAAATAAGTGAGACCATATGATACTTGACTCTCTCTGCTTGACTTATTTCGCTCAGCATAATTTCTTCCAGTCCCGTCCATGTTGCTACAAAAGTTGGGTATTCATCCTTTCTGATGGAGGAATAATACTCCATTGTGTATATGGACCACATCTTCCTTATCCATTCGTCCGTTGAAGGGCATCTTGGTTCTTTCCACAGTTTGGCTACCGTAGCCATTGCTGCAATAAACACTGGGGTACAGATGGCCCTTCTTTTCACTACATCTGTATCTTTGGGGTAAATACCCAGCAGTGCAATTGCAGGGTCATAGGGAAGCTCTATTCTTAATTTCTTGAGGAATCTCCACACTGTTCTCCAAAGTGGCTGCACTAACTTGCATTCCCACCAACAGTGTAAGAGGGTTCCCCTTTCTCCACATCCTCTCCAACACACGTTGTTTCCTGTCTTGCTATTTTTGGCCATTCTAACTGGTGTCAGGTGGTATTTCAATGTGGTTTTAATTTGAATCTCCCTGATGGCTAGTGATGATGAACATTTTTTCATGTGTCTGATAGCCATTTGTATGTCTTCGTTGGATAAGTGTCTGTTCATATCTTCTGCCCATTTTTTGATATGATTGTCTGTTTTGTGTGTGTTGAGTTTGAGAAGTTCTTTATAGATCCTGGATATCAATCTTTTGTCTGTACTGTCCTTTGCAAATATCTTCTCCCATTCCATGGGTTGCCTTTTTGTTTTGTTGACTGTTTCCTTTGCTGTGCAGAAGCTTTTGATCTTGATGAAGTCCCAAAAGTTCATTTTTGCTTTTGTTTCCTTGGCCTTTGGAGACATATCTTGAAAGAAGTTGCTGTGGCTGATATCGAAGAGGTTACTGCCTATGTTCTCCTCTAGGATTTTGATAGATTCCTGTCTCACATTGAGGCCTTTTATCCATTTCGAGTTTATCTTTGTGTACGGTGTAAGAGAATGGTCGAGTTTCATTCTTCTCCATATCGCTGTCCAGTTTTCCCAGCACCATTTATTGAAGAGACTGTCTTTTTTCCATTGAATGTTTTTTCCTGTTTTGTCGAAGATGATTTCACCATAGAGTTGAGGGTCCATATCTGGGCTCTCCACTCTGTTCCACTGGTCTATGTGTCTGTTTTTATCTTTTTAATTTCATTTTATTAACATATTAATTATTTTTATTAACATTTTTATTAACATTATTAGCCCCAGGGATACAGGTCTGTGAATCATCAGGCTTACACACTTCAGAGCACTCACCATAGCACATACCCTCCCCAATGTCCATAACCCAACCACCCTCTCCCTACCCCCCCCCACCCCTCAGCAACCCTCAGTTTGTTTTGTGAGATTAAGAGTCTCTTATGGTTTGTCTGCCTCCTGATCCCACCTTGTTTCATTTTTTCCTTCCCTACCGCCCGAACTCCTCACTCTGCCTCTTAAATTCCTCGTATCAGGGAGATCATATGAGAGTTGTCTTTCTCCGATTGACTTATTTCACTTAGCATAATACCCTCTAGTTCCATCCATGTCGTGGCAAATGGCAGGATTTCATTTCTTTTGATGGCTGCATAGTATTCCATTGTGTGTGTGTGTGTATATATATATATATATATATATATATATATATATATATACTGCATCTTCTTTATCCATTCATCTGTTGATGGACATCTAGGTTCTTTCCATAGTTTGGCTATTGTGGACATTGCTGCTATAAACATTCGGGTGACCCCTTCGGATCACTACGTTTGTATCTTTAGGGTAAATACCCAGTAGTGTGATTGCTGGGTCGAAGGGTAGCTTATTTTCAACTTTTTGGGTAACCATAGCTTTTTTTTAAAAAAAACTCTTTATTCTCCTCTCTGTATCCTTTGCATTCTTTTACATTGTTATCTTCAAATACCTCGTATGTTGGCATTTTGTTTCATTTGTTTGTTTTACAACAGGGAGAATTCAATTATTTAACGAGGCAGTTTAAAATATGAACAGAGGGGCACCGGGTGGCTCAGTGGGTTAAAGCCTCTGCCTTCGGCTCAGGTCATGATCCCAGGGTCCTGGGATCGAGTTCTGCATCGGGCTCTCTGCACAGCAGGGAACCTGCTTCCCTCCTCTCTATCTCTCTGTATGCCTCTCTGCCACTTGTGATCTCTGTCTGTCAAATAAATAAATAATAAATAACATAAAATAAATAAATAAAATCTTTAAAAATAAGTAAATAAATAAATAAATAAATAAATATCATGGTACATTAAAATGAATAAAGACACCTTGCAGACAGGCCCCTGGGTGGTTCAGTCAGTGAAGCATCTGCCTTCGGCTCAGGTCATGATCCAGGTGTCCTGGGATCAAGTCCTGCATCAGGCTGCATGCTCTTCTGGGAGTCCGCTTCTCCCTCTGACTGTCATTCCCCTTGCTTGTGTGTGCTCTCCTCTCTGCCAAATGAATAAATAAGTAAGTAAATAAATAAATAAGAAAAAAATAAATGGACACCTTGCAAAAATGACTGATTCCTGACCATTAAAGCTGGAAAATATCCCCCTAACCTCTGACTCTTCATAGAACTTCATCCTAATGCAATGATAATGATGGCCTACTTTGTACTACAGGTGTCTGCATACTACATTTCCCCCAAGATTTGAATCATGTTCTTTAGATCTTTTAGATATTTCTGAATGCTTTAGATCTTAGTGCTTCTTGGACAAAATGGATTCCAAATAAATGATAGTGGAAGGAAGGAAAGAAGGAGGGAAGGAAGCAAGGAAGGATGGAAGGAAGGAAGGGAGGGAGAGAAGGAGGAAGGAAGGAAGAAAGAAAGGGAAAGGAAAGGAAGGAAAAGGAAAGGAAAAGAAAGTGAGTTTTCCAGATTTGTATATTTTTAAATATGTATTTAATAAAATGTGTTCACCAAAGTTCTTCTCATACATAGGTTATTGCATATGAAATAAAATATTGTTGCCAAAAATATGACATACCATAGCATGGAACAAAAGTTTCCAACAAGTCAACTGGGCTCTGTCCATATATATTGAAGATTTACCTGATTGATCTCCAGTCAGGCACCATTCTTGGTGTCATTTGACAAATTTCACTACCTGCTTTCCTACCTGCCAAACTGTCTAGCACCTTCCTTCTTATTCCTCTGAAAAGAGATTTCTCATCTTCATGGAAATAAAAATTAGCACTTCTTTAAATTTTTGAGAACTTCTAGTATAGAGTCTTAGATACACCCATCCCATGCATTACTCTTTTGAGGAAAAAAACTATTAAGAGAAGTAGCACCAGGACTAATCATAAATGGCACAATTTTCCCTTCTACTTGCTACTTTATGCTGTTACTGCTTAATCACAATCTCAGCCAATACAACGACCACCGAGCATTCAAACAAAATTGTGTAATATCAGGTATCGTTTTTATTTGTGAAATACTAAGACGGAGTACAGATGCTACATGCACATCCAAGTCACTTTTAAGAAATGTTTCTGTTTCTTAGTGAATTGTAATAAGAATAATCTGTTTTGCCCAAGTTTCTATAAAAGTGTCTGCAGAAAATATTGGATAAGAAGCTTAATATGCATCATTTATGGATTAAGACCAAATAAAGCAAAATTTGATAGGTCTTATGATATTATAGTTATATTTCTGGCTTCAGGCCATGTTTGTAAAATGCTTATCAAAGAGACATTGGGTGTTACAAACTCTTTCTTTTATAATTGGAAAAACTGAGAAGTGGCCAATTTTATCACTGCAAAAATACTTTAGTACAAAGTTTAAGCGAGTCATTATTCTTTCCCAACATTTGGTTTCATATGGCTTAGCATGTGCTATTTTATATGTAGCACATGTGAATCTTTTCATTTTGATGGCAGCTATACCTCATAGACAAATAGCAAAGAGAATGCATCATAGCACAACAAAAATGTATTGATCTTGGATTCACGGTCACTTGAAAGTCCTTTGCCAACATAAAAAAATCAGGGTTGACTTGTACCCAATATATATAGATTCTTTATATGTAGAAGGTCTTCAATAAATATATACTAATTTGATTTTCCTGTTTAACTTGAGGCAATCATTATATCTTCATGGTTGATATCGTGGTTTTTTTTTCAGCAGGAACATAAAAATTATTCAAAGCTTTCAACTTCTAAATATTTTATGAAACAATCAATGTGTTTTTTGTGGTGGAATACAGAAGACAATGACAGACTGATCTACCAGTGAACAATTTTATATTTTACTTTAATTATCCCTCACAAATCTTTAATTATGAGTAGAAGGAAAAAATAATTGTCAGCACTTTTCCTTTAGAATTTAATTTAAATCAATGTTAATAATTAAGTTATATTTTAAAAATGTAAAAACAACTTGGACTGTCTTGGAAAAGACAGTCATCAAATATTATCTTGCAAAAATGCTGCTTTGTTAAGCATTTTGAGATGTAATTGATACTGACCTCTCTGTCTACTACCCTTATCCCGTTGCCCCATAGAGGGTTTAATAAAATTACGGAGACAGTCAATTTATGCAGTATTTACTATGTATCTGCTCAACTACCAGAATTACTTGGCTAAATTAAGGCCACAAACATGATTTAAAAATTTAAATCATGAGGTTGTCCTGAGGACTTCTCTTCAACTGCTCAAAATGGAACAATATCTCCTTTTATTTAAATAATATAAAAATCATACAGCTATTTGGATTAATTATTCATGTCATGGACAAATGCAACTACTGTATTACATCAGTTCCCCGTTTCTCATGAAATCAGTTTGAAGATTTTTGCCTTGAAATTGTCTTTTGTTAGTGTGCTTATTATGATATACCTAATTCTAAGCCCAGTGCCTAGGATAGAGTAAACATAAAATACAATTGATAAAATGATGTTGAATGTTTATCTCAGCACTTATAATCCTCTTGATATTAGAATATGGTTATCAATATTAGAGTACTGGAGAATACTGGACAGATGGATAAAATGGTGGATGTTTAGATAGATTACCTATGTTTCATTCATCTTTGAATTTATGTGAGGCGCTAAACCTCTATTTGTAATTAATTAGATACCATAGTTTAAGTGAATTGAATAATAATTTCTGTCCTATTGACAAATATTTTAAGTGCCATCCTTCTTATTTTAACCAATTATAATTTAACCAATTATAAAATAACAATAAATAATGTATATAATTTCATGTGGGAGTCATTGTGCTAGTATTTTATTTTGATTCCCAAATATTGGCTTATGACTTTCAATATTATATTTATAATACAATATTTATTATAATAGTAATATATTTAAATAATATATTTAGATATTAAAATGGAAGCATTCTAACATCTCTTGGAATAAGTTCTAATAAGGAACATAGATTTTGAATGTTAATTCCCATCCTATTAGTAATATACCAGATAATCCTGAATGAATTGATTAATTTTTTTTTCTTGTTTTTGGCTGGGACCATTTTGGAGTCCATTTATATGACATTGTAAGAAATAAACAAGCCCATCTTATTTATTTGTCATAACCACATGTATATTAAGTTAGAGAGCTAAAAGATAATAAAAAATTCTGACAAACACTGATATTCATTTTTTTCTTACTCTTAAGGTCATGGATGATCTTCTAATTATCTTAGTCTTAACCTAAGCTCCTCCCCCCTTTTTCTTATTTCAACCATTTTTATTAAAGTCTTTAAAAACCATACTACCATTCATGTTACCTTAGTCAGTAGAATATAATAAATATCATATAATCTTTCTTTTGATTTTGTATGTTCCAGACCATCAGGGTTTTCTCTGTCAACATCAATGACTTTATAGAGAATGACAGGTATAAAAGATGTAGACATGTACTGATCATATAAAAGTACCGGACATGTAACAAGCAAGACACATTCTAGGTGGATTTTTTAAATTTCGCTTTTGAATAGCAGCTTTGTTGATTTGATTCTTTCCCAGAAAAGACAGTTACACTTTTAAACTCCCATTCGTAAGAATTCTGTTTAAATAAAACCAACCTATGTCTTATTAAAAAAACCTGTAAGTATGATTAAACCTACATTATTTTAGTTCCATTTCTTTTTGGTTTTGTAATAAGTTAAAACAACTATAATTATTTAGGCAGTATCTATAAAGACTCCTAAGTTTTAGTGGAATTTAACCATGAATATTTCTCAGGCTATACAGTAAAAAATTATTATTTTTTTAAATTTTGTTTATTTATTAGAGAGAGCCCAAGTGGGGTAAGGGGCAGGGGGAGAGAGAGAGAAAGAGGGAGAAGTAGACTCCCCAGTGAGTGCAGAACCTGATGGGGAGCTTGATCATGACCCGAGTCGAAGTCAGATGCTTAACACACTGAGCCACCCAAGCGCCCCAAGTAAAAAATTACTCTATGAAAAAAAAAAAAAATAGAACCAGCCAAGTCCTTCAAAGAGAGCATATCTGTTAGAAAATACTAAGCAGCAAAGTATATGTGGCAAACATCTAGAACACTTCTAGCTACAATTTTTAGTATTCAGGGTAGGCATTATTTTGTCCACGTCAAGATGTAATAATAAGTTTTTTCTCATGTTGTAGAAAGATAAAATCTCTGGTTAACATTTAGAATCAGCATTCAAATACGTCCTCCAATATCACTTGGTCTTCTTTCGATCATGCTTTCATCCTGTTACATGTGCAATGTGTACATGGCTCAGCTTGATCTCCAAAGGTCTTGAAATCAAGGACTTCGGCACATGAAGGAAGGAAAACTGGGCTTTTGAGCACAAGTATTCACACTCACAACAGAGAGAGACTAAAAGAGAAGGGTCACACAGCTGAAGAGAGAAAAGATTTTTAAAATTCCAAAAAGATGTTGAAGAAATTGAAATAAAACCACCTGACTCTGGTTTTTAGGCTCATAGTTACCATTCTAAGATCAGTACTGAAAAAATATTGAACTGAAGGCATTTTTAATGCATTTTTATTGTTAATTCATGTTGAACCACCCGGGAGAAAATCCTAGAATGATCTCCTCTCCCTCTTGCCCAGGAAATACCTGGGTTGAAGAAAAATCAACTTCATCAATAAACATATGCTTGCATGTGCCAACATAAAGGTGGCAAACTATTAGATTCTCTCAAATCTGTACAAAAACAACAAAGTTAGCCGCATACTGAGCTTCCTAGCAGTCTGACTTTCCCACACCAAGGTTCTTTTACTGACAAGGAGCTATGATTTGTGTTACCAAAAAATGTCAGCTCCTAATTCGGACGAAGCTGAGATGAATTATACATAGGTCATTAGAAGCGTGTGGTCTACAGTGAAAGGGATCTCAACAAAATTCAACCACTGACATGCTGAGTGCTTTGAATAAATCAATCATTATCCATCTGCCTCAATTTAAGCATTCAAAAATGGGGGTGTGCAGAGAACTAATTATTAATGTGTGCTCGTAAATTATTTTGAAATTCTTTTAGTAAAAGCATCAAACGAAGAGAAAATATTCCTGTTCATCTATAGTGACCATTATTTAATTATCTTTTGGACTAAAATATGTTTCTCCTACATTTTTACTGACTCCCCGAGTCACTGTTGCCCTGCTGTTCCTGACTTATTTTCTAAATGATCACTTCAAATGATTTTTTTGGTCATCTCTTATAGAATATTGTGTATCATCTCCTACATAGAAAAGTAACAAAAAAGAAGTAGGGAGTTGGGAAGTGGGGGCAGGGGGCTTGGTCTGCATCATTATATCAAGCAACAGGGAAGTCCCAATTAAGGAGGGCACAATTAATTCTCTCTTTTTTTTTTTTTTTAAGATTTTATTTATTTATTTGGCAGAGAGAGATCACAAGTTGGTAGAGAGGCAGGCAGAGAGAGAGAGAGAGAGAGGGAAGCAGGCTCCCTGCTGAGCAGAGAGCCTGATGCGGGACTCGATCCCAGGACCCTGAGATCATGACCTGAGCCGAAGGCAGCGGCTTAACCCACTGAGCCACCCAGGCGCCCCACAATTAATTCTCTTTTCAGGAAATATTTTATAGAGAGATCTAGGCACAGGCTAGGACCGGGACTAGGAACAGAAAAAAATGACACAGAACACTGTATCACCATGAGATGGACTGTGATAGATAATTCCACTAAGAATCCAAATAGCCAAGTATTACAGAGTTCTTAATTTCTAAGCGGAGGAACCACTGAGCTACAATGGCAGTTAGATGAAATCTAAAATCCTGAAAATAGTAAAATCAAAGAGAGTCAACATCACCTGTCAAAAGCAGTGGTGCTGAGAATAACGCCAGGAATTCCAGACCCACATGCACCCAGGTATCTTACAAACGCATTCTACTGGGAACAGAGAAGTGCAACTAAGAATAAATGTGATCTGTTCTAGAAAAATGCATCATCTCCCCTGGGAAAGTAGCTCAAAAGACATACTTGTTGATATTATTTAAATCTATCATAACCAAAAGCTCCATCTTGCCTATATCATCAAGCAAAATAAACAGGTTTTCATATGATACAAACTCCATATGAAGGAATATAGCTATGACTGGCAATAATATGAGCCCACTATACATTAAGGTGAGCTTGTTCCTGTATTCCCAACTCCCCTTCCTCTGTCAGCTTTGAGAGAACATCATTTTATGAGAAGAGAGAGACCATTAGATTGACATTGCTGAGGAGACTCCAGTAGCAAAAACCATAAGCCGGGAAACTTAGTATGAGCCACAGAAGAAAAATAAGACAACTAAAATTTTCATAAACCGAAGTCGGCTTGTCTTGGACATTTTGCAAATGGAAAACATTATATTAAATCTTAAGGTATTTATTCAAGGTCGATACTTTACATTTTGAATTTACACCACCAGCATTTCATAACATCAAAGCAAGTCTGTTCAACTTTTCTTCCCTCATCCTCTTACCAGCATAAAAGCTGAAGAGGAAAAACCAATCTGGCCAACTACAAGTAACTTAATTTATTCTAGTCCACTTTTCAATATGAAATGTCAGGATTGTGAAGAGAGAGGGACATGGGGAAAGAGAAGATCTAAAAATGAAGAGTGAACAGTGTCTACCTATTGGGGATCTGGTCCAGAATGACCAACAGCTGACCATTAAAGTTGCCACCCATAATTGGAAATGGGGAATTTGCCCAATTCTGAGCACTCTCATCCATAGCAAAAGACCCCTGGATGCCAGCTGTCATTGTTTTGGCATAGGCAGGGTTGTTTCTTCTCTTGCCAGGCCCACACATCTCATTTGCTTCCCCCAGTCATTTTTCAAGCCAACCAGCCCTCCTGACAGCTCTCCCGGCTGTACCTGAGGTGCATTTCTTTTGAGGTTTCCTCCCTAACTTCTTTATGCTTCAGTGAAAAGAAGCTAAAATTTACAGGACATGAGAAGACATTTCCTTCTCTTATTGTTGTTTTTACTGTTATTATTCTAAAGGTAATAGAAAAGAGATTCTAAGGTAGGGAATTCACAAGCAGACATGTGACTTGGACTGCACACCCCACAATACCATACAACTCCATAGGACGACGTTCTTATGAACTATGATGTCAGTGGTGCCTCCAAAAATTATAAAATGCAGTGGCTCTGTTCTGTGGGCCTATTACAGTATAGAGAGTTTAACAATCAGACAAAACTGATTCTCTCTTCTCAAATATCTTCCTTGCATTCTTCTTAAAAAGTTGTATAGGGACACCTAGGTGGCACAGTCGGTTAAGCGTCTGCATTCGGCTCAGGTCATGATCTCAGGTCCTGGAATCGAGCCCCACATCGGGCTCCCTGCTAGGCAGGGAGCCTGCTTCTCCCTCTCTCTGCCTGCCTCTCTGTCTACATGTGATCTCTCTCTCTGTCAAATAAATAACTAAAATCTTAAAAAAAATAAAAGAAGTTGTATAAATCACTCTTTTATTTTCAAGTTATTCAGAGAACCTCTGTAGAACACAATTTCCATATTCTCCCATGATACATTATTAAAAGAACTAAGAGGAGAAAAAAAATCTTAAATACCCAATTTTCTTTACCAAAGAGAATATTTAAAAAGAAGGAAAGGTGTTTAGTTTTGTTTTTCAGTTGCTGTATTCATCAGAATTTGACAAGAATATTCTTTATTTTAATGTACAAATGTTTAAACTGCATTTTCTGAGGAGAAGAACGTGTTAATTCGGTGAATAATCTTCACTATATTATGTCAAGCGGCAATTTTAATTTATCAAGTTAAAGAATTTTAGACTTAAATGGTTCTATTTACATCTACTAACCTTAAAAGGACAAGAAAATGATAAAATTTTTATTGGATTTAGTTTGCCTTTTCCCAATCATTAAATGTGGGTCAGTTGTTTACAAATGCTGTTGTAAATCTAAAAATGTTGATCTTAAGGATTGTACCCTATTATATTTGAGAAAGTAAAGGCTCTTAAATGTTGTATCTCCTTTTCCTATTCCCCCAGGCAGCACTGAGAAGAAGAAAGTCACAAATACATTAAAAAGATCTCACCAATACCCTCCCCCCAATTTGAGGGATGCGTTCTAGTGAGGACAAAAGCATAACAAGGCAGAAGATATAGACTGTCCTTCTAGATTTGAGACCCTTTTCCCCACAACAGAGAGATCATAACACATCAGAAGCCAAAAGAATTCCCTAAATCACCAATTTGTTTTTCTCTCACTTCAAATTAAGCAGGAAATACTCACATACTGACTTACCAAAAATAGTTGAACCGACTGCAAATGTGTAGCAACATTGAATCAGAAAAGGGAAAAATCAAAAACACACTAAAATGTTAATCAACCTAATGAAAGAAAATTAGAAAGCCTATGTGAAGATCATCTATTTTGTGCAATTAAATAGCACCAGAATTACCTGGAAGAATTCTTAAAATTTACTTGTACTTTCACCTCCGTAGACAAAAGAAGCAAGGTAGACAGACAACTGGAAAGAGAGAGATAGATGAGAGATGCCAGATATGAAGTCTTAGCAGAATGAAATCTAGAAGCCAAGGACATTTTCCACAGAGGTAGGGATAACCATCTGAGGCCAATGATCCCAATGGAGGACTCTGGAGGGTTCTTCAGATATGTCCCATGGCCCAGTACACTCCCCTGATCCAGGATCTTCTGCTGGGTTTCTCTTGCCCCAGTATTCAGCCCATTGGGCTGGGTCCTGAGAAAACCCAAGCCTGGGTATCTTCTTCATGTGCTCATTTGGCCTGCGGGAAGACTATTGAATGTGTGACTACCACCAAATTATGGTGTACAAGCTTAACCAACTGCTGGCTCTTCAATCCTTGCCTCACCAGCAGAGGAAATATGCCAGTCTAGTTCCTGCCTTCAGTGTTTTCCAAACAAGAGGTTGTACAAGTCTCCTTGTTTTGCAAACAGATTTAATTTCCTAGATGGTTCTTTTGAGTCCTCCCTCACTTGTCTCGGGGAATAGGGAATGAACAACCTTCTCCCATCCTCTGTTTTCCTTCCCATGAGTCAGAGGGAGAAAAAATGCCACAGTATTCTCCACCCCTAAAAATTCCCTTTAGAGAACTCACTTGATTAATCTCTAGCTCTTTTTTTTAAGATTTTTATTTTATTTATTTGACAGACAGAGATCACAAGTAGGCAGAAAGGCAGGCAGAGAGAGAGGAAGGGAAGCAGACTCCCTGCTGAGCAGAGAGCCTGATGCGGGGCTCCATCCCAGGACCCCGGGATCATGAACCGAGCTGAAGGCAGAGGCCTTAACCCACTGAGCCACACATGCACCCCCTCTAGCCCTTTTTAATATATACTAGAGTTGAGTGATATTCACAGATCTATACAGTCACCTGTTAAGCACATGCTGCAGAGATCTATCTAGGACATCTATTCAGATCATGAAGTACTTACCATCCGTTGGCTAAAACTTTGAGATTCAGCCAATTTTCTGAACTATCAGGATATCCTATTTACTTTACTATCGTATTGACTTTATGTTACCTAGTATTTGAAATATTTTGTTTATAACACTTGTTTGGGGACACGTATTTCGGGTTGGTCTAACTCACATTTACTAAACTAGAATGACTTGCTTTTCTTTAAAGATTGGAAAAACTGAATTATCTACTTATACTTTATTCTCACAGAGGGTCCATGATTTGATTCTCTTGATTCAATGGTTCACTGACATGTCAAACAAGAAATTCTCTCTTTTTCTTAGTTAAAACAACCAATAGTTGCTAAACTTTAATTTTAATGTCATGTAAATTGACTCTTCTTCCATAATTCCAGATTTTCTTTTAAGATAACAGAAAGAGGTGAGATATGGTTAGGTCTATTAAATGTATTTTCTGAGTGTCATGCTTTCCTCTCAAAATCAAACAAAACCGTCAGCTCTTCGGTCTGGAACACAGTATGGATGCTCATATCCACAGACTTGAAGATTGTTTTGGAGGCAAAAGATAAGCAACGTATTATTGTAGGGAGAAATTGGACTCTATGCTGTGCGACTTTTGGAAGGCACTCAATTTCTCTAGACCTTATATTTTAAAATATACACCAGATATGTCAGATGTCCCTCAAAACCCATGTTTCCCTCTTTTTATTAGGTACACAACTAGACTACATTTCCCAGCTTTCCTTGCAACCAAATGTGGCCATGTGGCTGAATTACAATCAATAAAATGTGAACACAAGTAATGTGTGCCTTGGAGGCCTGTACCATAAAAACGTCCCAGATAGGGCACCTGGATGGCTCAGTGGGTTAAGCCTCTGCCTTCGGCTCGGGTCATGGTCTCAGGGTCCTGGGATCCAGTCCCGCATCCGGCTCTCTGCTTGGTGGAGAGCCTGCTTCCTCCTCTCTCTCTGCCTGCCTCTCTGCCTACTTGTGATCTTTCTCTATCAAATAAATAAAATCTTAAAAAAAAAAGCAACATGGGGGGTTAGGGGGATAGGAGAAGAATAAATGAAACAAGATGGGATTGGGAGGGAGACAAACCATAAATGACTCTTAATCTCACAAAACAAACTGGGGTTTGCTGGGGGGAGGTGGGACTGGGAGAGGGGGAGGGGGCTATGGACATTGGGGAGGGGAGGCGAACCATAAGAGACTATGGACTCTGAAAAACAACCTGAGGGTTTTGAAGGGTCAGGGGTGGGAGGTTGGGGGAACAGGTGGTGGGTAATAGGGAGGGCACATTTTGCATGGAGCACTGGGTGTTGTGCAAAAACAATGAATACTGTTACGCTGAAAAAAATAAATAAAATGAAAAAAAAATACAAATAAAAAAAAAAAACAAGTCCCAGATACACTCCTCTATGTTCTCTTTTCTGGCTAGCTAGAAAGGAGACGACCTTCAGGGAGACTTCAACAGCCTTGCTTATCAGACACAAAACTTTATGCCTTTGTAGAACGTCTGATTATCTCATTCTCACGTTCTCCTTATGGCTAGGTCAACCTCTCCACTTTTGCATAAAAAGCCACACTGTTCTTTAGTGCCTGGCTTCCTAGGGGGTCACTGCAGGGTCGACCACAAAATCTAGATGTGCTAAGGAGTTAGAGCCCCGTAGCATGAAACTTGACCACTGAGAAACATGAAATAGGAAGACCAACCTTGGCTAGAGAAATGGCTCCACATTTAAAGAAGCCCTCTCTGCTGATTCCTTTCTCTTCTAACGTGTGTTGAAGAAAATGTCCGAAGAGGGCATTTTCTGCTTCTCTCCACTGCTTTGCCTCTCCTGAACCCAGCTGCCTTATGCCTTTTCTACTTATCCATTGTATTCAATGTACTTCGTGTGTGTGTGTGTGTGTGTGTGTGTGTGTGTGTGTGTGTTTCTAAGTCCCGCCTTTCTTACATGGGCTATTTCTATCCCAGAATGGTGATATTCTAACCCATGTATATTTTAGGGGAGAAATTCCTTCATAGAGGCAAGAATTATATATTATTTTTCATGAGTTTTTTCCCTATGTTTGAAGGGTCAGTTTGGTTAGCAGTGAAATGAGTGAGAACATATTTATCTTAATATTCAGACTATTTGAAGTAGGAATAATGTGATGACAACTCTAGGTCAATAGCTTTAAAAATATGACCTTTAAATGAATGGAAATGTCCCCCGTTGTGAGAGGAGGATGAATTTATCCAAAAAGAACAAGGACATAGATAACTCATCTGATTCTGTGAAAGGAATGATTGAGCTTTCCAAAAAGGACTCCAAGCAGATTTGATTCCTCACAGGTGTGGTACCCTTTTTGCTTTCTTCTTCAGCCCTTTTTATGCCAAGCTCCATGTTTGTTTTGTGCCCAACTTTAGCAACCATCTCAACTTACTAACCATATCATCTTCAACAAATAATTAAATTGAGTTTCAACCTTTCACCATAAAATGTGAATGCTATTTACTTCCATAGGTTGTTGGGGGGATCGAATATGATCGAATATGATAACGTGCTTAGAATGTTCTAACGTATGATCTGTCACATGATAGATACTAAGTAGAGTATGCTGGGTCTCTTCCTTTCTGGAGTCTTCATATCTCTGTAAAATGTAACTGTGAGTCGATGCTAAGCATGATCAGGAAAGAGATCATATCTGATCACAATTAAGAAACTATTCTTGCTATTTGTGTGTGAGAGTCCTGAGGCTGGAGAAATGCCTACTATCTGAGTAAATGGACTGCTTATAAATGTCTGCTTTGATAAGGCCAGTGCTTCTCCTAGGAAATCAAATCCTCCATTAATGGGTCTGCCTTCTTTCTCCATCACACAGGGAAGTATAGAATCTTGCCTGGAAGTTTCTCTGTTCCTTTAAAATCACTGCAAATTTCTGCATTTATCTTTCAAAGACAAAACAGAATGCATTAAGTCAAGCAAGTAGAAAATAAACTGTACAAAAAGATGCTTTCTCTTCATTAACAACCGCATGGTGATTGAAATAAAACAGGGAGGTAGATGGTTTGGTCAAGTGGTATGGGTGTGATTAATGGTTTAAGCAATTTCTAACCAAGTCAGAGCATGTATTTTACCATTGGTTAGCAGATCCTAGGGCACTGGGTCAATCAGTTTTGATAGGCTCCAACCAGAATCCTTAAAAATAAACAAAAACCTACTTCCTAGACTACAAACAAAGGAGTTAGGTAAATAATTCGAGAAAGGAGTTAATCACTTTTGTCTTTGTATATTTTATATCAGTTTCTATCTCTGATTAAGCTCATTTCTCATAGATATGTTACATAGTGTCTCCCTATATTTACTTCCATCGCCATCTGTAAAATGTGATCATAGAGTCATATTGCTGAAAGGAGACTCCGAAGATTCTATAATGTGTGATTCTGTCACCCAACAGGCACAAAAGTCCTAAGTCAATTAGCATCCAACCTCTTCAAATAGCTAATGCCCTTCAATGGTCACCTACTCTAGTATCTAATAATTCTAACAGTTAAATAAACTAAAAAAGACAAGATTTGGAGTTTTTAATCTATATATTGTGTCCATTTTAATTAGGTTAATATCAACAAACACTTATTACTTGCATTTCTTTTCATATGCAGACAAGAATATTAGGTGCAACATGTAGTTTACTCAGGTTACACATGGTGCTAGTGGGACCACATTTGTAACTCAAGCTCCCAAAAGGTCCAGTGAATACAAATCTATTATCTGGTCACAGAGTGCTTACCAAATTCTGGCACTACAAAATTAAATATATCCTCTCCTAGGAGAAAAGGAAAAACCAAGCAAGAGGTTATGGCTATTAGACAAAAGAATCAAGGCACAAACCCTACAGAAACTGAGCAAGTACCCTCGAAGGGAAAGACACAAGTACCAGTGAACATTCCATGAATTTCCCCTCCTCAGCACACCAGATAGAGAAATTCTGATCACTGATTGGGTGCCTATAATTCTGAGTCTTTCAAAGCATTACTCAGATTAAAATTTCTTTGATTTACTGCCACCTTCTAACATTAGAGCATGTGGCAGGACCCAGGAGCTTCGTTTCTAACCCTATTCAATTGTCTTACTCTTAGGCTGACACCATTTAAACAGAGGCTTTATTATATCCTTCATTACATCTTACCCTAATGAACACCCCATACATATACTTTCTAAAAAATAACAGTGTTCCCTGTTGCTGCAAATAGTTTTTATATTGGATGAATCTTGGCTGCCCAAGAATAATAAAAGGGAAGAAGAAAAAGAGATGCCAGAACAGTTGATTGGCTCTGGTTACCAAAGTCTTAAAAACATGATTCTTTCTCTGAGGGCAGATACCTAATACTGTATTTTTATCACTAATGTCATTAAATTGTTATTTTTTATTTGAATGTTATATTTCTGATCCAGTCACTGTGGTCTGAATTGTGGAGTTAGATAACTGACTTACTTTGAAATTGAGGGTGCGAGGGAATAATCCTTAGCAATTGCACATTTTTATAGATACTGTTAGCAATTACTGTAGTTTCATAAATGTTTTTAAGTGCTCAATTTTAAAAAGCAACTGAGACTTTGGGGAATAGAGAGTAAAACTAATTTTAATGTATCAAATTACTCCAAATTTTTCTACAATTTTTACTTAGAAAGAACTCATAAGTCCGTAAACTTCTGAGTTTTAAATTTTTAGGTTATTCCATTAATTTTCTGGAGGTGCACACCTTTCATGAAAACAAAACCTCTATAAGAAGCAAGGTGGCTGAGGTCCTATTTTCTCTAACTGGGTTTTAAATAGGAGTATATAGTTGAAGATCATGTTCTATCTTTTTCTTTTCATTTGGAATATTAGGAATACAACTGAACATTTTACCGTGACTGCCAAGTCCTAAGCACATGTTGACACCTGTCAAAATTAAAATGCAGGCAAACTTCCTCATTTATGGAATCCGTACTTGTTAATTTGTCGAGTCACTAAAATTTATTTGTAACCCCAAAATCAATACTTGCTGTGCTGTTGAGGTTACTCACAGACATGTGCAAAGCAGTAAAAACAAACAAACAAACAAAACAAACAAACAAACAAAAACTTGTCATCTGATGACCACATTCCTAACAAGTTGAAAAGGTGACGCTCTACCTTCTTGTTTCAGCTCCCGTGGTATAAACCAGTGTTCTTTCTATGGTTTATTTAGTGCCACATGTGTTTCACATTTTTGTGCTTTCCGTTGGTCATTTTGCTGTTTAAATAGCCCCCAAGTGAAGTAATGCAGTTCTGTCTAGTGTTTCTAAGCCCAGGGAACCTTGATGTGCTTCACATAGAAAGTATATGTATGAGATAAACTTCTTCCAAGAGTGGGTTATAGAGGTGGTGGCCATAAGTTCAGTGTTCATGTGTCAACAATATATGTTAAATAAAGTGTCTCTAGACAGAAGCACACCTAAAAGAAGGTATGTATTGGTCAATCATAACATTGATCAATGTTGTGATCAGAGGCTCACAAGGGACCTAATTCTGTTTCCCCTTAGCTCACCATTCATTAACCCAGTGTCTGTGGCAACTTTAGAGAACATCCCTACTGCAAATAAAGAGGATCTTCTGTGAGTACTTGTGGTGAGAATTAGTCTATGAATGATCAGATGATCGGTACAAGATGCCTGCTGTTGATCTTTAATCTCCTCCCACTCAACCAAGAGTTCTTCTAGCCCTACCTCACTTCTTGACCATTTGTTAACTTGGGGTCTCCTCATTGAAATCTGAAGCCTTCTTGGGATTTCTATAAATACCCAAGCATATGTTTTCTTGTTAACTTCTGGGGCTCATTCCACTGATTTTTGAGGATTCCATTCACTCTATGGACTGCCTCACCAGGCCGTTTACATTAAAAAATATAAATACACAAAAATCTCATGAGGTTAGTGATATTGCTCAAGTTTTGGGGCTGTGGAACAAGACAGGATCACAGTTTAGGAAAACAAGCAACTTTTCAGTAACCAATATGCATTCTTATTCTTGAGATGTCCTTTAGCCATACCACTACTGGAGAACTTTCAGAATTCAGTTCTCCTCCATCATTCCCTAGCAGCACAACACCATACTCCATAACTATTTCCTCTCAGGGGCAAAAAAAAAAAAAAAAAAAAGGCATTTAATTTTCTCCTATAGAGAAGTTACTATCCGATTATTTTGTCCTGGAGCAATATGATAAGTGATACCTTAAGAGTTTCATCATCTATACCAATGGCATATCAAGGTCTTTTTCTGAATTAAAAGTAAGTTTTCTCCCTAAGAGGAATTTTGTTGTCAGCTGTTGAATATGAGACTTAGAGAGGTTTACCACCTTCTCAGTATCATAGAGCCAGCACACGGTAGAGCCAGGATAGTAGCCCACACACTTGGACTCCACAGACTGTTAACCCCCAAATTCTAATGTGTCCTCTTCACAAACACTACCCCTTCTTCCCCTTCCCACCTTACATGTAAATACTCACTAATTCCATCTTCTTCACCTTAATTCTAAAGTCAGGACGCTTGGCTTCATACAAGCAAGACTACATCATCTGGCTTAAGCAAAACCATAGAAAGGAAAACTTAATGTATTTTCTGACACATAGAAAGGAACCAGCAGAAGAACATATAGAGGCATTCTTGTATGTAATAGAGAGGATAGAAGATATCTTGTATTGACTTCAGGGTCAAACTTGTGCAGTGGGATCATGCTTTGTAAACACCATCCACTCAAAACATACAGCAATAACGCGTGAACTATTTTTTAAGAGGGGAGAAGGGTAGCAGGAGAGAGAGAATCTTAAGCAGGCTCCATGCCCAGCATGGGGCCCAATATGGGGCTCGACCCCCATAACTCTTCAATCATGACCTGAGCCAAAAATCAAGAGTCAGATGCTGACCTGACTGAGCCACCCAGGTGCCCCTAATAATGATGAAAGGAGAAACCAAAAGGATGCATTCAGATTCATATAAAAGGTAATATCCGTACTATCCAAAGAGTGGATAGGGCCTCAAGTGTCAAGTGTGTTGCCATTCCGGTCAGAAGGGAGCAGTTGCCACTGGGAATTTGAGTCGTGTGGAAGAAGGGATGCTGAAAGTGTTCCTGCAAGATGGTGACAGTAGTGTCACTGCTTACTCTTAGGGCCTTTTGTGGGTTCTCTCACGTGGAAAAGGAAGCAAAGAAAAAAGGTGGCGGACTTGCTGATGGGGACTTCAGCTTTGTCAGTAACAGTGAGCCCAAGGAAAAAGATAACCCTGGTGGGAAAAGCTATGCTAAACTGCTTACTGGGTCTTTCATACTCCTACTTATCAGTGGAGCAGATTATAAATTTTTTTTTTTTTAAGATTTTATTTATTGATTTGACAGACAGAGATCTCAAGTAGGCAGAGAGGCAGGCAGAGAGAGAGGAGGAAGCAGGCTCCCTGCTGAGCAGAGAGCCTGATGCGGAACTCCATCCCAGGACCCTGAGATCATGACCTGAGCTGAAGGCAGAGGCTTTAACCCACTGAGCCACCCAGGAGCCCTCCCCTGTGTATTTTGATTTGGAGAAAACAAAAAACAGAGAGAGAAGCTGAAAACAAAACAAAAACCATGAGAATAGATTACCCTGGAGGTGGAATTAAAACATAAAATTGAGCTTGAAATACTGTATGGAGGACTTAAAAAAGAGATGAAGGTACAACATCTATTTAGAAATAACAAGACATCATGAAACCAATATAAGCAGAAAGGGTATAAGATCAAGTTACTCTAAAGAAATGCAACTGATCTCTGTGCACTGATTTTGTATCCTGCCACACTGCTGAATTGCTGTTTGAGTTCTAGTACTTTGGGGATGGAGTCTTTTGGGTTTTCTGCCTAAAGTATCATGGCATCTGTGAAGAGAGAGTTTGACTTCTTCTTTGCCAATTGGAGTGTCTTTTATTTTTTTGTTGTTGTCTGATTGCTGAGGCTAGGACGTCTAGTACTATGTTGAATAGCAGTGGTGAGAGCGGACATCCTTGTCCTGTTCTGACCTTAAGAGAAAAGCTCTCAGTTTTTCCCCATTGAGACTGATATTGCCATTGAGAATTATTTTCATAGACAACTTATATATTGAAGTATGTTCCCTCTATCTCTATGTTTTGAAGAGTTTTAATCAAGAAAGGATGCTGTGTTTTCAAATGCTTTTTCTGCATCAATTGAGAGGATCATAGGATTCTTCTCTTTTCCTTTGTTAATGTGATCTATCACATCTATCACATTGATTGATTTGCAGATATTGAACCACCCTTGCAGTCCAGGAATAAACCCCACCTGGGCATGGTGAATAATCCTTTTAATGTACTATTGGATCCTATTGGCTAGGATCTTGTTGAGTATTTTGGTATCCATGTTCATCAGGGATATTGGTCTGTAATCCTTTTTGATAGGGTCTTTACCTGGTTTGGGGATCAGGGTAATGCTAGCTTCATAGAATGAGTTTGGAAATTTTCCTTCCATTTCTATTTTTTTGGAACAGCTTCTGTAGAATAGGTATGATTTCTTCTTTAAATATTTGGTAGAATTCTCCTGGGAAGCCATCTGGCCCTGGACTCTTGTTTTTTGGGGAGGTTTTTGATTACTTTTTCAATTTCCTTGTTGGTTATTGGTATGTTCAGATTGCCTATTTCTTCCTACTTCAGTCTTGATAGTTTAAAAGTGTCCAGGAATGCATCCATTTCTTCCAGATTGCCTAATTTGCTGGCGTATGGCTGCTGGTAATAAGCTCTGATAATTCTCTATTTCCTTGGTATAGGTGGTGATTTCTCCCCTTTCATTCATGATTTTATTAATTTGGGCCCTTTCTCTTCTCTCTTGGATAATTCTGGCCAGAGGTTTATCAGTCTTATTAAATCTTTCGAAGAATCAGCTTCTAGTTTCATTGATCTGTTCTTCTAGTTTCTATTTCATTAATTTCTGCTCTAATCTTTATTATTTCTCTTCTTCTTGGTTTAAGCTTTATTTGATATTCTTTCTCCAGATCCTTTAGGTGTAAAGTTACCTTGTGCATTGGGGATTTTTCTAATTTTGGGGGAGAGGCTTGGATGGGTATGTACTTCCCTTTAAGGACAGCCTTTGCAGTGTCCCATAGGTTCTGAACCAGTGTGTTTTCATTTTCATTGGTTTGTGTGAGTTTTCTCACTGGGAATAATAGTCACTATGGGCTTTTCATATATGACGTTTATGATATTGAAGTATGTTTCTTCTATCCCTACACTGTGAAATTTTAATCAAGAAAGGATGCTGCACTTTGTCAAATGTTTTTTCTACATCTATGCTTGTTAAAAAATTTCTAAGACAAAATGATCTGCATCACAAAAATAGGCAAAATCTGACAATTTATATGACAGATTTTTTTAATTAGGTACTTTTAAGAACAAAGTAGTTAAATAGTAATGCAGTTCATGATGAAGTTTGTTGAGTTCCCTCCCATTACTTTGACCTGTCACCAACGTGAATGACACTGCTTGAAGCTAAAGAGATAAACTTCATGAATTCCCAATGTCCTCTTTGTCCTTGGGAAAATAATGTCCACTGAAATACTCTTCACTGAAAAGCAGCTGTCTGAAAAACTGAGAACTAGTTAAAAAAAAAAAGAAAGAAAGAAAGAAAAAATAAAAGTAAAAAAAGCTAAAAAGAGCATGTTCCTGTCTTTCATAACCCTGCTATCCAAGGCAAACAATACTGATGAGACCTGGGGCACCTGGGTGGCTCAGTTGGTTAAGCAGCTGCCTCCGGCTCCGGTCATGATCCCAAAGTCCTGGGATGGAGCCTGGCATCAGGCTGTCTGCTCAGTGGGGAGCCTGCTTCTCCCTCTGCCTGCTGTTCTGCCTACTTACTTATGCTCTCTGTAAAATAAATAAATAAAATCTTTAAAAAAAAATGTAAGTCCCATTCATTAAAAAAAAAAAAAACTAAACTAATGAGGCCAGATGAATAAATTATGTCAACAAAATATAAGAACGTGTAAGTTAGTTATTTAGAGATAAGATATATTCTTTTCTTGCCTCTGAACTGCTTGAGAGTAGGATCCATGTCTTTTTCAGCTGTTTCTCCAGGGAATAACACAAGGCCAGGCATAAAACAAGTATTCAGTGATTGATTGTTAAATGGAATTGAATTGAGAAGGCATTGGTGCCTTTAGCTGGATCTGTAATGAAAGGGGAACACAAGAAAAGCCAACATGTATGAAGAACCATGACTTTGGTAAATGGCTGTTTTTACCATCCAGTGCCTGCTCGTGTTTCTCCATGGAAGAGCGCCCGGCTATAGTTCCCCTCCCTCTCAGTGCATGGGTTCCAGGTGAGCTCCACAGACAGCTTAGGGATAGTGCCCAGCACAGACCGAAGCCAGCTAGCATGGCACATCGCCCTGGGCAGTAACAATTCAGTGATGGGCACCTGACCTAATTAGAGACAAAGATAATTCTAAGAATCGGGGGTCACAGGTTCTCTTTTGTATATGGAATTTGAAGACCGGACCACAAAAGATTAACAGCTGCTGCTGATCCTGAGGGGATATCCTCTTAGGATCAAAGTCAACCAAAACAATACAGAGATGAGAGAAAGAGAAACCCCAGGTCCAGTTGGCATTGCTTGAACCCCTAAATCCAGCTGGACCATGTGTCTGTCCCACAGATGTATTTTGACACACAGCTTTCAGCAAAGAGAAGAGAACCATAGGATTTTCCCCCATATCACACAACATTTAACTTTCTCTGCTCTTGTCAGTTCTTACTGATACACTCTTTCTCTTTTTTTTCCCCCTTTTCTGTGAATGATTCCTGGTTCCCACAACCATCCTCCTTATTTTCCGTGAGTCTGCTCCTTCTACCTTTTTCCAAACACTTGTACTTGTGTTCTAGAGTTGTCTTATTTGTGTTTAGGCCTGTTTCCCTTCTGAAATATGAGATCTAGCAGACAAGGATTTATGTTTTATTCATTTCATATTCAGAAAGCCTACACGATTTAATTTCTGGAACATAGTAGGTATTCAAAGTAATTATAGAGATAGTGTGGGTGTGGTGCTGTGGAGAGAGCTGTAAAGCAAGCCCAACTGGGTTCCAGCTAGCTACTTAACCACAGTATAAAATACCTGGCCATCTCAGTTTCCCCATGTGTAAAATAGGAATAATAATATAACTTTCATGATTGTGCTGAAAAGCAAATGTTTGAAACAGGTTTCTGCAATGCCTAGCTTACAGGAAGTCTTCAGTAGTTATTAGTTTTTCAATTTCATTCCCAGTAAGTTTTGTATAAGTTGATAATTCAAGCAGTTGGTAATGAGAATGTGATGGAAAACTATAGTTACAGGAAAAGAGAAGATTAAATTTAGAAGAGAAAGTGAAAACAACAAATTTTGGGAAAGGACAAAATAGAGTGAAGAACACAGATAGTTAAATGTAACCTAGAAGAAAGATCAGGGGACTCAGAGAGACCACTGATGATTTCATTATGCAAAAGCACAGAGCATATTATCAGCTGGTCAAGAAATCCTCCTCGAGCGTTCTAACAATGTAACTGACAATGGCAATGTTAAATTATAATTTAACTGTGTGAACACTTTGATTAGCCAGACTCTAATTCTCGGTTAGGGTTACCATCAGCTATTCCAGTAATTATTTGCCCAAATTAGTTGCAAGCATTGAGCTCACTGATAAACAGTTTAATGATAATGAAGCATATAGCACAACAAAAAAGAAACATCTGAATATCCAACATAGGGCAGAACTACCTCCTAGAAATTACCTTAATAATTAGTTGGTATCATTGTCTCACTAATCACTTGGGATCCCAGGCCTTCCAATAGAATTTCCACGAAACTTTCTGATGAGATTTGCTGACTGGAAACACCAGGAATAAATCTAAATATCAGGGGAAAAAACCTAACTATCAGAATGAAGCAGATGTCAAAACATATATTTGATACATACATACTGTACAGATCAATGAGTGAAATATCTTAGCCCACAAATCTCTTTTTCAATACTAGAAAAGAGCAAAGTTTAATTATGACAACGTATTTCTACTAACAGAGTGGACAGGCCAATAAGGCATGAGATTAAATGTAGATTATCTCTAGTATTAACCACTTCTATTCAAGTAATATAAATCCAGGTACACAAATTTAGACATAGAGCATAGCACCTTGGCTATAGGACCCTTGATGAATAGAAATTTCCAGATGACTGACATTTTTTGTGAAAGTTTATTTCATAATTTTATATACCCAAACTCTTTTATTTTCATTATCTTGGGTGGAATTCTTTCCAAAATAAATCACTTTTTTGCCTGACTCCTTATACAAAGAATATTGACTCAAGTTTATCATGATAAATAACAACTATTAAAGTCTTAAATATTTGAATACCTTTTAAGTTAACATTTGCACTACTAAGAATGTATCTTTATAGCATAGTCTTAAATTTTACAAGGTTATTCATGTAAGGTTGGTTTCATAAATAATTATTTATAAGATGTATACTCAAAAACCATCAAAATAGTACAGATAAATGGTGAATAAAATACACAACATTTACAATACTTTTACAAGATGAAAAATGACAAGAAACATGTCACACTTTTAAAAAGGAAAATATGGGGCATCTGGGTGGCTCAGTGAGTTAAGCGTCTGCCTTTGGATCAGGTCATGATGGATCTCAGGGTCCTGGGATCGAGCCCTGCATCAGGCTCGCTGCTCAGTGGAGAGCCTGCTTCCCCTCTCTCTCTGCCTGCCTCTGTCAAATAAATAAATAAAATCTTTAAGAAAATAAAAACTAAAAAGGAAACTATGTTACTATGAAAATATTGTGATACTGTACAATGACAGAGGTGATGAGCATAGAGCTATTTGCTCTAACACACTGAAAAATCAGACTGCCTTCTAGTCCTTTTCAGGTCTCGTGACTGAGTTTTTAAATGTTCCTGCCTTTCTCCACTGCAATACAGCAATGTGCTCTGTCTTCTCAATATAGATAGTACCTCTGTCAGTAGCAGCCCTCCTCTATTCTCATTCTCCTAGACTCATGAGCTTGAGTAAGATGTCAGTGATCCTTGAAACCAATGACCTTCTGAATGCTCAAGTCACCTCAATGATAACTCTGTCAAACGCCATTCAGCTGAAACTTGTACCCATGCACTTACGACAACTTCTCCTTCTGGCTGCTTATTGCTCCTTTCAGTTTTGCAAATTTCTTTCTGTTAGCTCCCCTACAATGTTAACATTTTGGTTTTAAGGATAACCCTTGAAGCCATTCAAATCTGAACACCTTTCCAGTTACAATTCTCGAAACATTTAAAAATAACTATCATAGTACCCAAAGTCTTCTCTGTTCCTTCATTTTTTTTTAAGATTTTATTTATTTATTTGACAGAGAGAGAGAGAGATCACAAGTAGACAGAGAGGAAGGCAGAGAGAGAGAGGGAAGCAGGCTCCCTGCTGAGCAGAGAGCCCAATGCAGGGCTCAATCCCAGGATCCTGAGACCATGACCTGAGCTGAAGGCAAGGGCTTAACCCACTGAGCCACCCAGGCGCCCCATTTGTTCCTTCATTTTTTGTTCAATCAATGAATCATTATTTACCCCCTACTTCGTACTGGGCAGTGCTCTAGACACTGGTAATACGGTAATAAATAAGACTAATAAGGTCTCTGTCCTCATCAAACTCACAGGTTAGTGAGGAAGATAATCAACAAGAAAATAAATAGGTAAACAAGATAATTACTGATGACAGTATGTATCGGGAAGAGCCTAAGTAGGCTTTTGTTACAGAAAGGTACTGGAAGAGACTGGGTACAGAGGGAAGGCACCCTATCTGAGGAGATGGGAAAGTTGAAGCTCCACCCATGGGGAAAGCACTTTAAGCAAAAGGAACAGAATGTGAATTCACTCTGAAATAAGAAAAGTCTCAAAATGATCAAAGAATATAAAGGAAGCAACAGTGGGTGGAGAGAGTGAGAAATGGGCGGAGCCGGGGGTATAAGATGGGGTGGAAGGTAGGAAGGACCAGATCATGTAGGGACTTGGTAAGAGGCTTAGATTTCTTTCCAGATGCAATGGCAAGTGACAGGCATGAGAGTGATAACATCTGATTTATAGTTAAAACAATCTTCTTGCTGCCTAAACTTTACAAATTCCTGTAACCACTTCTCCCAGGAATGATTTGCATTGCTTCTTGGTCCCACCCCTCGTAACATGGTCCAGTTTTGCTACATTCTTCCCAGAAGGGAGCCCACAGCTGAAGGCGGTGCTTTGGGTGTGATCTGATCATTCAGAATAAGGTGAATAAGGTGAAAGAATCACCTCTCTTATCTGGGATCTTCTTCTATCAATTTAGCTAAGGATTAAGATCTACAGTGTTGGAAATCATATAAAGTAGCTTATTAGTAACTAAACTCTACTTGAAGGCTCAAAGCAGTCGTTCTCAACCTTGCTTGCCCATTAGAATTACCTGGGCAGCTTTAAAAAAAAAAACTTCCAGACCAATTAAATCAGAATCTCTGATGGTAGTCTTAAACATCCCCAGGGGGTTTCACTGGGCACCCAAGGCTGAACCCTGGAGCAGAATGACTAGTCCTGTGCTTCCCAAACTTTAATAAGCAGAGGAATCATCTGAAGATCCAGTTAAAATGTATATTCTGATTTCATGGGTCTGAGGTCTGTATTTCTTAATAGCTTCCAGGTACACCTTTGCTGCTGGGTTAAGAACCACACTGTGAGTAGCAAGAGGCAGCACCAAAGTTCTCACAGCATGCCCCAGAATGCCTGGGAGCATGTGTTAAAACCCAGGTTGCTGTGTTTTAACATCCTCAGAGATTCTGATTCGGTAAATCCAGGGTAAGACCTGCGAATTTGCATTTTTAACGAGTTCCCTGTTGATGCTGATGCTGTTTGTCCAGGGATGACACTGCGAATCCACTTCTGCTATCCAGCAAGGAGGAACCACATGAACTGTGGGCTCTGACGTTCAGAGCACAGACTTTCTAGTTCTGAGTTGTGTTATGCAGAAAATTTCTCATCTCTTTTCATTCTCCCCTGAATTCCATCTAGGCACATAGATATGCATGGTCTCAACAAGAAAATGCTAGCTAAAAGGCAATTTATTTCAGGAAGGAAAAAAATAGGACGATGACAAGCCAGAAAATGTACTTTGGTGAGAGGGAAATTAATCTGAAACATTGAAGCCAGCCCCAAGATGTTTCATTAAGAAAAGCTTATATTAAATTTTGAATTGTCTCCTTCTCATAGGTTTTAGCTACAGCATGTAACCAATCCTTCTACTTGGTAAGAGCTTGAATATTCTGGATTTTGCTGTTGTTGTTGTTGTTTTGACTGGATATCTGCCTATCTACTTTCCTGTTTGCTTGGTTTCAGTACATCTTTGTGTCTCTTGCTTGTGAACACGCTGCATAATACAAACTAATAACAATACATGGAGTGGAGAGATGAGTACCAGAAAGTAAAGTGAATTGCTCTTCCAGCACCAAGTGTTTCTCAGTAAGCATTTTTCTGAATCGTATATTTCCTTCAGGCTCATCTGCATACCAAAAGGTTGACACATTATATTACACTTCACCTGTTACATATATATATTTCTGATGTGACATCATTTATTTCCTTTTGTTGTTAATCATCCTAGGAGTGATTATTTAAATAGTTTTATTTGTAAAATATGTTTAATAAACCAGAAAGTTCACTTTTTCCCTATATTAGTACTTACTTACTCAACAAATAAAAGTCTTTGGTGACGTCCAGGAACTACAAAATAATAAATTATTGACTGCTTATAATGTAGTTAAAAAAAAAAAAACAACTACCAAGCTTAGCACTCTTCTATGAGTCAGTTAAAAATTCAGTGTTTTATGAAAAAGTGCTCCACATCACTCGGCATCAGAGAAATACAAATCAAAACCACAATGAGATACCACCTCACACCAGTCAGAATGGCTAAAATTAACAAGTCAGGAAATGACAGATGTTGGTGAGGATGTGGTGAAAGGGGAACCCTCCTACACTGTTGGTGGGAATCAAGCTGGTGCAACCACTCTGGAAAACAGCATGGAGGTTCCTCAAAACGTTGAAAATAGAGCTACCCTATGACCCAGAAATTGCACTACTGGGTATTTACCCTAAAGATACAAACGTAGTGATTCGAAGGGGCACGTGCACCCGAGTGTTTATGGCAGCAATGTCTACAATAGCCAAAGTATGGAAAGAACCTAGATGTCCATCAACAGATGAATGGATAAAGAAGATGTGGTATATATACACAATGGAATACTATGCAGCCATCAAAAGAAATGAAATCTTGCCATTTGCGACGTGGATGGAACTAGAGGGTATTATGCTTAGCGAAATAAGCCAATCAGAGAAAGACAACTATCATATGATCTCCCTGATATGAGGAAGTGGAGATGCAACATGGGGGGTTTGGGGGGTAGGAAAAGAATAAATGAAACAAGGTGGGATCGGGAAGGAGACAAACCATAAGTGACTCTTAATGTCACAAAACAAACTGGGGGTTGTTGGGGGTGGGGGGCCGGGAAAGGGAGGTGGGGTTTTTATGGACATTGGGGATCCATGTGCTATGGTGAGTGCTGTGAAGTGTGTAAACCTGGAGATTCACAGACCTGTACCCCTGGGGATAAAAATACATTATATGTTTATAAAAAAATTTAAAAATTTAATTAAAAAATTCAATGTTTTGCTATAATCAAAGTCTTAAAAAAAATGCTAAAAGGGAGTGCCTGGGTGGCTCAGTTTGTTAAGTGTCTGCCTTTGACTCTGGTGGTGATCTCAGGGTCCTGGGATGGAGTCCGGCATCAGGGTCTTTGCACAGCAGGGAGTCTGTTTCTCCCTCTCTCTGTGCCCAACCCCCCTGCTCATACTCTCTCTCTCTCCCCCTCCCAAATAAATAAATAAAAGCTTTAAAAAAATAAAAATAAAAAACCCTAAAACAATTATGGAATAGTTCACCTCAAAATAGCATGGATTCTTACAACTCTAAATTATACTGTGATGATGCAAACTGTATATTGTCAAACCAGACATGAGAGGTAGATGATTGGAAATGTCTAAGTGTTCTACCATCTCCCTGATATTTGCCGAACAATGGACAGTAATAAAAGGTACCTAACAGAGGTTCTTTTCCTACTTGATTTAAAATATCAAATTAGGGGCACCCGGATGGTTCAGTGGGTTAAGTGTTTGCCTTCAGCTCAGGTCATGATTCAAGAGTCCCCTGCTTGGTGGGGAGTTTGCTTCTCCCCCTGCTTGTGCTCTCTCTCTCTCTCTCAAATAAATAAGAAGAATCTTTTTAAAAAATAAAGAAAGAAATAACATGTCAAATTATTTTTTAACCCTTCTGATAAGAAACAATCTCTGAAGAATTACTAAAAAGGAAGGAAGGAAGGGAGAGAAGAAAGAAGGGAAAGAAAGAAAAATGTTCTCTTCAAATTGCATTTTATTATTTTTAAGAAAAGAGAAGAGAAAGATTGACTTGAGGACTTACTCATAATAAATCTATTCTGGCAGAAACCCAAACATGGACTAGAAGTTTCACATTAGAAAATGGCTTTTGATTGACATTTTGCTTGCCATCAGTCTTAACAGTTTAAAAAAATCCATGAGTTAATATGGAGTGCCTTGCAAAGAAAGATAGAAGAACCAAAGGATAGGCCAAGGCTCAGAATCCTTGTACTAAATGTTTAAAAGGTAAATTTGAGGGGATGAATTCAATGACATGCTAAATTTTGAATTATCTCTTTCTCATAAATTTGAGCTATAACGTGCAACCAGCTTCATGGTTTCATTACTGACTCACTTAGTGGATTGCCCAGTGTTGACCAGCTCCAGGATTCATGGCTGGAACTGCATGGTTGAAGTCACCAGGTTCTGAGTATTGGTGGTGCACACAGCCTGATATGTTTCTTAAGTTAGCCCTTGCAGGAAACCCTCAGAGGTTATTAGCATTTTGGCAGCTAGGAAGGCAAAATGACCAAAAGCCCCTGCAGCCAAAATAGCTCTATCTATGAGTTACTATTCAAGCCAGTATGTAGGGTGTGTCATTTCTTCTGTGCCAAGAGATGGGAGAAACTGAAATTGAGCTACTGGTGAGACAACATTGCTTAAAAAAGAAAAAAAAAAAAAAAGCCATTTCAGGGGGGGGAAAAAAAAACCCAACCCAAAAAGAAGTAATGATAAATGTAAAATATCCTGCTTGGGAGAGAACACTACCTAGAGTTTCATAAAGTCCTTTAGAAGCTAGTATAAATTAAAACTTTCATTAAAAGCTCAGAGTCAAGATATTAATAGTAATCAAACTTATTTGATTAGATTAAATGATTAGAAAAATTACACTCTTTTCTGAAAATTAGAATTAAAGTAGAATATGAGCCTGAGAAATTGGAGAAACGGGTTAGAAATAATCAAAATGATCCATTCAATAAAGGAAAACAGGGATGTGGCTCACATAGAAAACAGTGAGTACTACAAAACGCTAATGAGAACAGAACACAAAAGAGCATGAGAAAAATGAAAGATGCCAATAATGTGTCACCAACACAAAAATTCTACGATACATTTTATCCTTCATTAATGATAGTATTTAACACAATGGAGTGAATTTTATTTGCATTGCTTTGGTTTAGTACCAAGTGAGGTTCATTCTAGGAGAATTATGTAATAAAAGAGACACTGATTATAACATTTTGAAGAAAAGAGAAGATTTAGAAGTTAGGAAAGAAATATCTTTAATATGAAGGTTACAGGAATTTGTTAGTCCAGAAAAGAGAAGGCAAAGTGAAAATGATAGAACTCTTGACTAATACATACATGGAAAGTAGTACTCGGTGTGACAGTTAAGAGACTTTATAGGCAGAGAGAGACGTGGTCATACTGTTCACAGAAAAGAGCATGACTTGGTAAGTTACCTCACCTTCTCAATTTCCTGATCTGTAGAATGCAGAAAGTAATAGCATCTAGGTTTTTAGGACCGTTGTGAGAATAAGTGAGATAATATATTAGAACTTGCACTGGTTTCTGAGTCTCATTTCCTTTGTTCATTAATAAAATTTAGTTACGGGGCACCTGAATGATACAATTGTTTAAGCACCCCACTCCTGGTTTCAGCGTAGGTCATGATCTCAGGGTTGTGAGATCAAGCCCCACGTCCATCTCCGCATTCAGTGCAGAATCTTTTCGAGATTCTCTGTCCGTTTCTCTGAACCTCCTGCTTGTGCTCTCTCTGTCTCTAAAGTAAATAAATCTCTTTTTTAAAAAGAGAGAGAATTTAGTTGCAATAATGCTTTCATAAAGTGAAAACCAGGAAATACGAGACTACATACCAGCCATGGATTACTTTAAAACCAAGTCATCTTTTACCCAAAATAAAGGGAATGGTCTAAATCAGATTTCCAAACTTGCAAACAAAGTTTATTTAATATATACTATTACATTTTACCAGTTTGGGCCACAGCTTGCTCTCACTCTTTTTGTCTTTTCTGCGTTAAATTTAACTTATAAGATTTCTAAACGTAATGTGTTCTTTCCTACCTAAAACCTCTTCTCCTCACCCTCTTCTCATTCCTCATAAATATAGTTTGAAGCCCACTGTTTCCAGTGTCTTTCGCAAAAGGCCTACATTTTTTGTAACTTCTCTAACTACTTTGATCAAACGTTGGTTGCCCAGAATTTCATATGAAATGTGAGGCACTCCATGACGTTAAGACGTTTGATGAAAATCTAAATCAGTAACCTCTTACACTATAACCAAATGTGCCATTTCATGTATTTTATTGTGTATAATCATCAAAAAGATTTTCAGGTATCTTTAGGAGACCTTACTAAAGAAAGGTATGTTTTTTTTTTAATTCGCTGGACACCTAAGTGCCCACAGGAGAGAGATCATACGATGCATGTGAGACGTGGGAATACGAACTCAATCCTGAGGTGCACCCAGCAGTCTTTTGTGATTCAAGAGTCCTATCCCTGAGACCTAGAACATCTGAAGTGTCAGATGAAGGAAAATTTGGCTCCAATTTCATTAAGATAAATCTTTTAGTAATACAAATGCTGTTGAAGATGAAAATGCTTACATTAAAAAATAATAATTCAGAGACTTCCTCTGATTTCTGAAATAAAATTAATTATTCAATCACATATTTTTACATGCAGTGTGAGAGTTTAGAGCTAGATACAGCAAATATCTTGATGTCAGACAAGAAAATATTGAAGAGATTTTCACTAGGAAGTCTAACAAAAACCTTAAACCCAATAAATCCAAAACTGAACTCTTGCTTCTTCCCCAGACAAAATTTAACTTTACCGGAGCCCTCTGCTCCCACCCTTTTGCATATAAAGAAGTGGGTAACCCAAAGCACCACCCTGCACTCAAATATTCCAAGATAACCCATCTCTGTGCTTCTTCAAGGACTCAAATAAGAGTCTTCTCCATCCTAGTCTTCTCCATCCTTCCTCATGACTCCTTCCATAAGACAACCTGAAGATTCCCTTGCCTCCCCACTGCTCCCTCAAAGCCCCTTTCTTTCTCCTTGAGATGGTCCTTGTTTTTAATCATCTTTCTCCCTATTGCCACAGACTGAATAAAATCATCTCCTTAATTGTCTGGTGCATTTTGTTTTTCACACACCAGAAACCTGTTCCAACCCTCAGCTTGATTGATGGCAGTCCATCCTGATGGTGGCTTAGGCCACACACCTTAGGATCATCTTTGGCTTCTCATCCCCATCTGATCTATCAAGAAAGCCTTTTGATTCGAACATCAAAACATATCCAGAATCTAGCCACTTCTGAACAATTTCTTCATTACCATTGATTCGAGCCACTACCGTCTTACAAAGCTTATTAAATAACCACCCTACTGGACTCTGAGCTTCCATCCTTGCCCGGCTATGGGATATCCTCCACAAACCAACATGAGCAAACTACTGAAATTTAAGTCACATAATCTCAAAGGTTTTCCACAGGTTCCTAAATTCAGTCAGAATCCGAAGTGTCCTAGAAGTTCTCTGCAATCCAGGCCGCCATAATATTTCTGACTTCATAACCTATTACTCTCCCTGCCTCACTCCGTCCTGGCAAATAAAACTGGCCTCTTTTCTCTTTCTTGAATATGCCTCAGAATCTTTGCCCTGGCTCATCCTCTGCCTTGAGCTCCCTTCCTTCAGGTAAGATACTTAGGTCATTCAATCAACTCCTCCAAGTATGGTTCAAATGTCACTTTCTCAGTGAAGCCCACCTTAACCACCCTTTAAAATATTGGGCATACAAACCAGCATGCCACATCCCACTATCATGTTCTATTTTTCCCAGAGCACTTTGCTCCTCTAAATATACTCTAGAATGTCTTCTTGTTTATATTTATTGTCTTTCTCTCTCTAGGAGGGAGAAGAATTTTTATGTTTTATTCACTGATGTATTTCTTAGTTCCCAACTCTATTCTCTTTCATTGATATATCCGTAGTACGTAGAAGAGTTTTGGCACATAGTAGGTGGTTTAATAAATATTTGTTGAAAGATTGGCCAGATAACTAACTCGACTGATTGAATGAATAAGTAGACATAATAATACTAACTACCTCTCTACAGTAATAATGAATGCAGTAATGCAGTTGTGCACTGATGACCTGGATTGTTTTCCATTATGACTCTGTTGGACTTTTTCCACATCATTACCCCCAGTTCTCTTTCCAGGTTCTGAATGTGGTAGGAAACACTAATATAGTGTGTCTGGAACCATGGACAACTCTCATGCATGACCATAGTCACACAGCCCTAAGTAATAAGGAAATGGCAGAAGCTAAGTTGTGAAACAGGTGAGAGTATGCCCATAAGATAATTCTGTTTGTGAATTCGTTAGAAACTTAGAGGCCTCCGGTTGAAGGAGTGTGTACCAAAACCTGTACTTCCAAGATCAAGCCATAGGGTACTACTGGGCATTCAGTCAAGCCCAGAATGTTCATTCAGGTCTTGATAAGAGCTGTAGGGAGTAGTGGAATGTGAGTTGGGGAAATTAGAGACTCTTCAGCTCTCTGCACCTGTGAGGAGAGATTCTTGATCCGGCTAGAAGGGGATCACAGGTTTTATATAAAATTTCTAAAAATCATTTTTTTAAAAGATTTTATTTACTTATTTATTTGAGAGAGAGAATGAGTAAGCAGGAGGCAGAGGGAGAGAGAATGTGAAAACTGTACACTGAGCTCAGAGCTGGACGTGGATTTGCTCCCACAATTGAGAAACCATGACCTGAACCAAAACGAAGAGTCAGAAGCTTAATCGACTAAGACATCAAGGTGCCCCTCTAAAAACAAGTCTTAAGGGTTTTTTTCCCAACTAGTTCATTTTCAATTCACCTATTACTTACACTGATTTTATTTGTCCATGGCTTAAACACTTTAGGATGAATCTGTGTGCGTTCTAACAAGACTGTCCAGTAAATAATCTAGAACAATGAAGTCTGAAGGAAACAACTGGGGCTTAGAATCGGAAAGACTCAGTTCAAACCCTGTACCAACCACTTACTGTGTACATTTGGGCATGTTCTTAAATCTTTTCATTTAAATTTCCTCATGAGAACAATAATCTGTGCTTCAGAGCAGTTGTAAGGGTGCAGATAGAGATCCAGGGAGTCACACACCAGGTGGTGCTCCTGCTAGCGATTAAATAAATGCTGCCTTCATTTTCTACCTTCCTGAGGTGTGGGACCAACCCGGAAGTCTTCCTCATTCAAATGCCAACTGGGAATTAGAGAACTCTGCTTAAATTGCTAAAAATTCTCCCAGCTTTAGGTACTTTCTGCCGTAGGTTTTTCTGTTCCTTGAACACTCCAAGATTGGTCATAACTTGAGACTTTGACCGCTGCCTGGAAGCCTTTGTCCCTTTTCATTACAGGCCTTCATTACAGATGTGGTATCTCAGAAAGTCCCTTCCAGTAATGGTGGCTTCTTCTCGGCCATCTTACTCTGTATCATAGCCCCCTGTTCCTTAAACTCTATAGCATTATTAAAGCTATTTTGTTCGTTAACTCATTTACCTCTTTATTCTCCCACCACCACCAGAATGCACATTCTTTTTTTTTTTTTAAGATTTTATTTATTTATTTGACAGAGAGAGATCACAAATAGGCAGAGAGGCAGGCAGAGAGAGGAGGAAGCAGACTCCCTGCTGAGCAGAGAGTCTGATGCGGGACTCGATCCCAGGACACTGCGATCATGACCTGAGCTGAAGGCAGAGGCTTTAACCCACTGAGCCACCCAGGTGCCCCAGAATGCACATTCTTGAGGGCCTTGTCTGAATTGTTTACAGCGGTATCCCCAGGACTTAGAAGACTGGTAGGCTCATTAGTGAATGCTCATAAATCAGTCGCTTAATGAAAGAATTAGAAAGGATTTATTTAGTCAGTATCAGATCCTTTCTTTAATAAGGAGCAAGTATCCCGGATGCTGACTGCTTACCAGGGGGTCTGGGGCATGCATCCCCTCTCCCCCATGAACCCTGCCCCAGGGCACAGGGAAAAGGGAAGCTTCATCCAGTTCATACAGATTCCTGCATCACTCATCCATTCCTCACATTCTTTGTTGATGGACAGTCCCAACTGAGACAGCTGAAGCGCACATTAACTACTCAACAGCAAGAACCTGACCTCCGATGATCCTTTCCTACTCCTAAACTATCCTCTTCTTTTGAAACAAACCCTACTCCTGAATTCAGCCAGATTTATTTCACTCAAGCTTCTGATAAACATGCAGTTTTCATCCCTGAATTCATTTTCAGGCTTGAGTCTAGCCTTGCTTCTGGCACAAACACTATCTGAGCCTCTGTTACAACTTGGATGATTCGAAATGATGGGATGATGAAATATGAAAAAAGAAGGAAGAGAAGACTTATTGTTTTTATACTTGTGATTATTTGAACAGATTCCTTTGGTCCCACTACTGTTCCAATTTATTAAATTGAGTTAAATTGTATATGTTTGGAATTTTCTCTAACATTGATATAGTATAAAAATAATCATCTATTATATTAAAACAGCAACTAAAATTCTTAATTGGTAGTGTTGACTACTAGAATAGAGGGTATCCAATTTCCCATATATCTTAGATTTCATGGAACTTTAAGGATTGTAGTATATTCCATTCTGTAATTTTTTTTATAATGTTCTTGCCACTGTGTATATAAGTGAGTGTCTGAATAGAGATTCTGCCTCTAAAAGAAACTATAAATTACCGTGCTAGGTCTAAACTGGTTCACAGAAGAATAACGTTGCATTTATTTACGTCTCTAAAAAGATAATTTTCCAACTTCTGGAAGTTGTTTTTATAGAGCAAATATAATGTAAGAGTTGATATATACTTTGCCTCTTAAAACTTATATTACAAGATCTAGAAAAGATTGTGTGTATAATGACTGCAATTGAGATAATCAACAAATATAATAGGAAAAGGCCGGTCCCTGAAGTTTCATGTCCTACTCTTTTGCACTGTGCTGGAAGGCTAAAAGGTTCATGACAAAAGATTTTCTAATAGCACACAGGCAAAAAAATATGGCCTTTCTCCTGACACTTAAAGGAGATTATGGTCCATTTTTTAAATCGTATTTTTTCATGAATATTGACTTTATTAATTTAATATGCCTTCATTTACCTATTTTATTGTATACATATGCAGGGATATTTTAGTAGTGCAGGATTTCTCTAGAAAATTAGGCTTACATTGCTGACAGAATGAAACAGTGTCATGTTCGATATTATTTCGTTATTTGTTTGTTTTCTTTGTTCAATAGCTCTATGTCTAGAGTTTCATTTTTTTTAAATTTGCAATTTACCAGAAATTCTTTACCTTCACTATTATATGAGCTGATGGTTCAAGACAGCGGTCTTACATCTTTGTATAGAGGGGAAAAGCACAGCAAAGCAAATTCTCCTCCTTTTAAAAGCAGAAGTAGGTCTTGGATCCTTTACGTGGTTACTCAATTAAAACAATAATCCTCTCAAACAAAACAGGTCTTGATGAACTTCAGTAATGTTTATCTAAATAAACTCTTTTTCTTAATCACACGTGAAAGCAGTATTTCTCCTAGCATTATTTTATAAATGTTCACTTTCTTACCGATCTTATTAGAAGTGCTATTAATATTTAAAATAGTATAATTTATTAGCAATAATAATAATTCTCAAACATTATAAGTACATAAAGGAATTATCAAATTGAGAATCAGTCTGAAGCTAGAGAAGAATTTCAACAAAACATACAGGAAAACCAAAACAAGAAGTACTAGAAAACAGATTCGTATGCTACAAGATAATTGAGGTGAAGCCCCCAAATTGCAAAAGGAAAAATTTAGAAACATTAAAAGTATGCAAACTATGTATGATCTTAACAACTGGAGAGTTTGATATATACATTAGCTGAACATTTTAAAAGTTGAAGTTCTATCACATTTAAATGGAAATTCAGAAGATGGTGCAAAGACACAGTGCATCATCAGGTCTCTTAACAGTCAACAGACAAATGCTCAGTCAATTTTACTGAAAAGCGACTTGTCTTTGGCTTATATTGGTTAGTATGAGAAAAAAAGAAAGATTCAAGTAAGATACGAGAAAAAATAGTAGAGCATTAAGCAAGATAAAGAATTTTGGGAGAAAAAAATAAACTATCTCTTTTTACTAATGGAACATACAAGGTCCAGTTAGAAATATAGTAGTGTGTAGCATGTGTGAATGGGACCGTGGGTGGGTCCCATTCAAAACAAATGAAAGAAACCATATTAGATAAGCACAAAATATTTTCCCACCACTATTGTTAAAGAACCTTTTTTTCCCCAATGAAAGTGTACTCTTTATTGGATACATTTTAAAGTGTGCATTGCTATGAAAGCTAAGCAATTTTGAAATTTCGGTTGAAATTGAAGAAGCAAGAGATTTGTAATTTAAGAATTAATACTTGATTGTGAAATTTCACCCTTTTTTGTCTTGATTTCAGAAAAGATTCCACAGAAAACAGCCCGGGGTTGCCTAGAGGGAGAACTAAGCCTCAAAGTTCCAAAGTGGATAGTGAATTGAAAATCCTGGAAAGTATCAGGAGGCTCAGGAAAAGGTGAATGTATTGATTTAATGAATGCATTTACATGATGATTGACAAGTTAGCATCCAGGTTCCACTGCCCAATATTTCTGGGAAAGGGGGGGGGGGGGCGCGGAGAGGATTCTAGCAGCTTGTGCCTACTATTTCGGTGCCATCCAGACCTCTTGAGCAGAGAAGTAGGGAAGGACTAGGTCTGCATTAGGTAGGAAATAGATCACAAGGCTTGCTTTGAACTCTTGTTCACCACTTCTTTATGTGTCAGCTTGTCTTTGTGTTGGTAGCAGGAAAGAAGAGAAAGAAAAACATAAGACTGGCCTTTACATTCTGAATCAAAGCTCTGCTCTGCTGATTGCTGCTGTGGCTTTTCAAAGCCAAAGCAAGTGGGGACATTGAAATTCCTTGTTTCTTTGGACCTGGAGCTGAGGGACTTTTATTTTGGTTTAGGTTTGTTTGTTTGTTTAATTCTAAGTATCAAGAACATGATTTTTCAATGTATCTTACATTTACCTTAAAATATCCCCAGTATTTTTTTTTTCCAATTGGATCGGCACTGAGAGAGGATAAAGCAAGGTGAGAAAACACTTTAAAAGGGAATCCGGGGGTGCCTGGGTGGCTCAGTCGGTTAAAGCCTCTGCCTTCGGCTCACGTGATGATCCCAGGGTCTTGGGATCTGACCCCGCATCTGGCTCTCTGCTCAGTAGGGAGTCTGCTTCACCCCCCCTCTCTCTGCCTGCCTCTCTGCCTACTTGTAATCTCTGCCTGTCAAATAAATAAAATCTTTTTTTTTTAAAGGGGGGATCTGTAGGTGTGAGGAGGCTTCCCTTGTGACCTAATTTCAGAACCGGAAGGAACCAAACCACTGCCCCTAACACACACTTTCTTGATAGTGACCTCTAAGTTCAGACGTTAAATCAGTTGCCCAAGAGTCCCACTGAGAAAGTCAGGTCAAGACCCTCCTCTCTGGATTTCCACTTTGTCCTCTTTATGCTGCCCTATGCTGCCTCTAGCGTTAGATCAAGAAATTATTAGGAAGAGTGGGGACAGGAGAAGAGAAGCAAGGCTGCAGAGGGTCAAAGATATTTCTAAGGAGGAAAAAAAAAGGTGGAATCCCTAAGTCAAGATGCTGCAACCTTTCCCTGGACAAAAAATAAAATAAAATAAAATAAAATAGAAAGCACTCTGCTCGTACTAGCCTTGAAGGCACAGAACAATAGATACCTCTGAATACCTACAAGGCTTACTTTTAACTTTGAAAGATCAGCCTAGGGGAAGAAAGTTAATCCCTTCGTTCTTGCTTTCCACACCTACTCTGACTCAAGTGACTGTCGTTCCCCGAACATTTCGTGGACTTGTTCTTTATAACAAACTTCCTCATCTGGGTCTTAGACGTCTTTTCAACTCTCTCTCTCCCCCCTCACAATTCGCAAATCGTTATCCTGGGCTTTTGAAGCTGAAACATCCACACTGGCACCTTGGGTGGACAGGACAGATCACTGGATTCCTTATTTCAGCGAAAGTCCAGAGACCATGCCCACCCCTACGACAACCCCCTCGCGGGCCCCGCCATAAACACCCACCATTTATATACACTCGTGAGGCCCTCAGAGATCATTTATGTAGAAGAAGGGGTGCATTTTGTGGCTGCTGGTGCACAGCTGGTGAAAATCGTGGAAAGGCGGGCGGGGGACTCCATCTGTGCCTGTGCACGGCGCGGAGTGGGAACAGCCTGCACGCGTCCGCGGCCGGCCTGCCCCAAGACGGCTGGCACGATCACCAACCGGGAATCGGCTGGTCCTGCGGGTGGGCAAAGGCAACGCGGCGGGGTGGAGGGCGGCGCGGAGGGTGGCGCTGGCAGCGTGAAAGGCCTCTTTGTGCGGGACTTGGGGGTAAGGAGGCAGGGAGCACGGAAAGAGCGGAGCCGGGACCCGGAGACTGGAACTCTGGGACGCTGCTCCCTGCCACTCATCGGCGGCGCCGTAAAGATCCGGGTAGTGCCGACAGGGGGCGGTGTGGCGCTGGAGGGGGTGGGGTGAAGGCCCCTAGGCTAGGTCTTCTTTGAGACCTAAGGCGAGAGAAAGACACTTCGAGAACGCGGGAGGGAATTGAGTGATTTGCCTCCCCGCCCCCTTCCCTAGGTGGCCGAGAGATCGCGCTGGCTGGAAGGGCGCAGCCCCTCGCCCGGCGCTCGCTCAGCAGTCAGGCGAGAAAGCGGCCCCCGAGGCGGAGCCTCCGTCCTGCCCCCGGGTATCGCTGCCCCCACCTGGGGGAGAGAGGCGGGCGCCGCGCTGCCCTCCCTCTGCGCCCCCGCCGCGTGGCTTGCGGCTTATTTTCCCAGCTGGCAAGCGTCGCGCTGCAGACAAGGGAATGCCTGTGGTGAGTTGTTTATTTTGTCGAAGTTTGCGGTGGGCCAAGGGAACGTGGGGGGCGAGCAGCAGGCAGAGGCCCGGACTGTTTTGTTTAGGTCTTGGTCCACCTGTGTGGTATAAATCTGCCAGCCTCAGGGCGGCGGGGGGCCAGGGTGAGAACACCCCAACGCTCCAAAAGGCCTCCCTTGCAGACCCAGAACCGCATTTGATTCTCCACTCCTGGAATCGGCTAGATTCTAGCTGACACTACTCCCCGTACCTCGGATCATTGCTTCCCGTCCCTGCTGCGTAAACGGCTGGTGCTGTAAAGGACAGTCAGTGCCTATGACCCAGGGACAGCTGTCCATAGAAGTACCTCCAGGGTACCCTTCCCCATTTCTTGAAGATAGGCGAGCTGAGTATTTGATATGAGGGGCGCTCTTGAAACTACTGGGAACTTGTTTTGGCGACTTGTGGTGTGAAGTCCGTTCAGGCGTGTCGGGTCTGCGGAGTACCACAAACTGGGATCCAGATTGGCCAGAGTTTCCCAGATTTGAGGCTGGGGGCGGGGACGGGGAGGAAGGTAAGCGGTTGGCTCCCAGGGGAACCCAGAGGAACCCCCCCAGGGCTGATGACAGTCACCACCGCTGCCGCGTTTGCCTGGAAGAAAAGCCTAAATACATTAGCGAGCTGGTAAAGCTTTTAAGGTCTTCTCGGGAGTCAGTGGCTGGCTAATGAGAGGTTAATTTTGTTTGGAAGAGAAGGCTGCGCTGGTTTCCTGAGATAAATGGACAGGAAGCGCATTACCTCCGCGCGCTGGCAAGCGGCTCCCAAATGCTTTTTGCACCTGCCGCTTTGAGCGGTGTGATCCGCTGCAGAGCCCGCAGGGATCGTGGGCGCCGGCTGTGTAGTCTCGGGCGATGAGCCCCACTCACGCCCCGGGCCCCCTCCTTCCAGGGGCGCAGCGCTCACGCCAGGCTCTGGGGTCTTCTCTCACACCCAGGTCCTGCGTGCTCCAGAGCTCGGGGACCCCCTGATCCCGTCAAGCCCCCTCCAGGATCGGAAGGGTTAAGAATGATGTAAGTACAATCCACTAGCAGCTTGCTGCTGGGCTGTCGGACTCCGGGCTATTTCAGCCCCCGCTTTGCGGTCACCCAGGACTAGAGAGCAGGGCAGGGGTGGGGGGCTTACTCTAGAATGGGTTGCACAAATCGTTATCGGGGTCAGCTCCCTAGCTACTCTGTCCTAGGTGAGCCCCTCGTGTTAGATGTCTGGAAATGGAGATAAATCAACAGGGGAATAGTTAAGACAGCATGTATAGGTTCAGGAAAAGAAACTTCTAATTCTTATTCAGAATCCATTCATGTTGATGGCATGTGTTTTAATTCTGTTCACTTACACGTTCATACCATGGGATGCTTTGCTGTGTCCTCTAATTGTGCTGTTCTGGTCTCATCTTTCCTTCCTGAAAACAAAGATGAAGAGAGAAAGAGTACAAGTGACAAGAAATGGGGGGGGGGGGGTGTGAGTTGTGCAAGCTGTCATGTCATGATTTTTTTTCTGATTAAGATGTAAGACTTCTATAAGTCATTGACTTTATGGGAGGAAAATCCCCAGATTTTTCTTTACAGAATCTTAAAATCCTGCTTTACTTATGGTATTCGAGCTGGAGGAATGGATACGCTATAAGCGACCATTCACCACGCTCTTGCTTTCCATTCGGAATCCTGCTAACAGTCCGAATTTATCCTGCGAGTATGTCAACTGACCTAACGACTTGAAAACAGGAACCACCTTGTGGTTTAATTGTGAAAATTAACATTTTACTCAAGCAGGCTGAACACTTATGTGGTAATAAAAAATGAATTGTTAGCCTTATAAATCTTGGGCTTGTCAAATTTTACAACAGATGAGCAATAAAGCACCTTAGAAAAAAATGAAGTTTTCCCTCTGAAATACAGTTCCATTTCTATACAAGAATTTGTAGTGGCTCGAGGATGCCCTCTATTGATAAAAAAAAATTTAGAGCACTGTGTGTTTAAGGAACAGGATACGAGGTGGGGGAGAAGTGGCAGGGGGAGAAATCAGTAAAAGTAATGAGAGCGGAAAAACCCCACCTAAACTGAATTTGATCCTTAACTTTTGGTTATGTGTTTTGAAGTATGGTCAATAAAGTGGCATGCTTTTCATAGGGGTCCAATTAAATCTTGGGTTAAAGGAAAAGAAACATCTTATTGTTAGTCTTTGTTAGCAAAATACTTTGAAAAACTGCTCAGATTTGGTTACTTTTAAAAGATATTTGCTGGCTTTTCACTAATTTCAGTTCATGTATTTCATGTAATAATTGCAAGAGAATAAATTTTTGGTCTCATAGTATTTACTCCACAATACTATCTAAAAATCATTATCAGATAACTCTGCCTGTGAAAAGTCATTTCTCCAGGCAACTCTGAAGCTATTATTAAGCATATTATGGATATACACAGGGTTTGGATTATATCTTGGGCAGTGAAAGGTGTGTTTACCACTTGAGTCATCATACTATGTAATAGGTAAGTAATGAAAAGTTACAGTAAAAATAGATAGACATCCTTCATTAGGGACCTAGTGGTTTGTACAGTTCATAATGTGTCTAATGAGTAAGCCGGAGTGATCGAAGGGTTGCCCTCAATTATCCTAGTCCATTGATTAGCACATTGTTACATGTGGAGTATTAACGTGTCGGTGGTTGATACGAAATTACTAATTAGAGATTATGAGTAGTGAACCGGTACGGTTGCAAACTGTAATTTGGCTATAAGTGAATTTAAAACGGCAACCCCCAGCCCCTTGGAGGAATGGCAAAGGCAAGCACAGTGGAAGTAGCTCCTAGCCTTTGAAGCCATTCTTTAGATACCACTTCACACCTACTGATAACAAATTGGAACCGAACCTATCGTCAACCTTACAACATGCTTTCCTGTGATAAGATTTGGCAGCCTCTTTCCTGGCACACGATTGGGTCTTTTCCCCTCATTTTTGGATCTAACCACGTGACAAAAGTAGAAAGTGACCTGCCATTGAATTCATATGCTAATAGGCTAAGAAAATTCGTGGAAAAGCCACCGAGCAACAAGAAACGATGGCGTAATTACTCCACACTGCATTAAAAACTCACTATCCTCATTAATCTAATTACACTGTAACCGAACACGTCGAAGTTCGCCCACTCTCAAGACTCCTTCCCGCTGCTTTCAGGAAGGGAAATGTCAGAGGAACAATAACGCCAGAGCCTCGCACAGCTGCCGGCGAATTCCGCCGGGAGCTGGTGGGTACCTTCCCAGCCCATCCGATCCGTTCCGGACCGCAGGTCACGTTTGGATTTCCAACGCCTCTGGGTGCTAGCTTTACAAAACGTCCGGAAAAGGCTCGGAGCGCGGTTCCGCAGATGTGATTGGCTGCGAAGGGACCTGCCGCACGGCTCTGGGTAAAAGCGCCCACTTCCTCTCAGGAGCCGGAGCTGGAGCGGGAGGGACAGAGTGGGGGTGATTTAAAACACGCACACACACACACACACACACAACAAAAAACCTTCAGGGGAACTTAAACCCAATCAACATTAATTAAAGGGGAAGTCAAAAGCCGGGTGCTTTTGTTACCCGACTAGAGAGTTGCCGTTGGCGGTTTCTGTCGGGCACGAGGAAACAGTAGATCGCGGAAAGAGGAGAGAAGAGGAGGAAGAAGGAGGGAGGTTGAGCCCGGGCGCCGCGGACCCGACTCTCAGCTTGCGGACGCGGAACTCGAATTACAATGAGCACGCTGAGGGCAGGAGGAGGTGCGGGGGGCGGGCGCTTTGGGCCCTGCGAGTGGCGGGCTGGGCCCAGAGGTCCCGCGTTCACAGCCAATGGGGTGGGAGGGAGGGGCTAGGCCGGAGGGGTGGGGACGACGTGGATTGGCGCATGCAGGGAGGGCGGGGCGGCAGTGCGGAGCTGAGATTGATTGACCGCAGGTCCGCCGCGCAGAGATATCCGGGCTGCCAGCGGCTTCTCGTTTGGGCTGGGCGCGCGTCGGGTGGGTCCACGCCCGCTGAGCCCACGCTGGCCGGGACCTGGGCGCCCGCGCTTTTGGGGCCGGGCTCAGCGCTAAGCTCACCGTCTTTGTGTCTTTTCTCCCGCCCCCTCTGCCCCGCCCGCCGCCTCCGGCCGCCGCGATGCCGCTGCGCCCCGTTGCCGCCGCCGCCGCCGCCTCGCTCCGCCCGCGGCGCGCTTTTCGCTGCGGCGGTGGCGGCGGCCCGTATCCGACGCGGGCCTGAAGGAGGAAGAAGAGGAAGCGAGGAGCGTCCCCCAGTCCATGCCGCAGCCACGGCCACGAACCCGACACGGCGCCCGCGCCGCCGCCCTCGCCGGAGCCCACGAGACCTGCATGGACGGGCATGGGCTTGAGAGCAGCACCTTCCTGCGCCGCTGCCGCCGCCTCTGCTGCTGCCGCCGGGGCTGAGCAGCGCCGCCGCCCCCAGCTCTGCCGGCCGCCCCTGGCGTTGCTGCTGCTGCTACTGCTCAGCCTCGGGCTGCTCCACGCAGGTATGAGGCGCGCGCGCGAGGGGAGCCAACTTAGGGCCGAGTGCTTTGTTTCCAAACACCCCGGTCCCGAAGGCACACGTTGGGGCAGAAGGGCGGCGTGGCGTGGCGAGATGGGAGAGGCCTCACGGGCTCCAGACCTGCACCTTTGCGGGGCTCGGGGCGCGGCGGCCGGGACACACCCGCGGGTTGAGCGGCGCGCCCAGGGCGCAGTGGAGAGGCCTCTTTCCTTCCCTTCTTTTCCCTCCCTCCAGTTTCCCCGCCTTCGACGGGGACCGTTGGTAAATCTTCCCAACAGCCGCTTATCAAAGATTTAGAGCGCGGGGGCGGCGGGGGCAGCCCCCGGGACAAATGTTCCGTGTGCTTTATTGCTCACTGTCTTGGTGTTTACTGAAAGTCAGGCTGGGATCAGGTTTCCGCCGCCGCCGCCCCCTTCGAGGGGAGACAGGGAGCCTTGTGCTGCTTCTCTGGAGTTGGGGGTGGCGATGAGGGGGAGAAATCGCCCCACATGTAGAGATTTTCACCAGAATTTGAAAACGTGGGGGTTAATCTCGAAGTAACTTAAACGTCTTTAAACAGGGATTTCTTTCGTATTTGCGAAAGCTGCTTTTAATTCAGCATTCACCCTCTTTGGGGAAACTGGTGCTTTGTGGCTCGCCGCGTGTTTTCGGGTTCCAGGAGGGGTTGACAGATCTCACCAGGCTTTCTGGAGGTCGGCGCTTCCCCTGTGGAAGCAAGAGAGTTGTCTGTTCTTACCGAAGTAGGCCTGCAGACGAGCCTTCTAGCAGGTGGTACTTATTTTTCTTGTGAAATAAGTTGCATTAACACAATGTTCTATGTGAGTTGTATCTCAATAAAGCCGGGGAGGGGGTATTTAGGATGTTCTTTATAAATAAGGACCACGTCTAGGAGTTTGTCTAAAGAATTTATTTAGTGTCAGACTGAAAGATAAATTCTGTTTTGAGAACAATTAGAGCAAGAGATAAGTTTTTCTTTGAGACTTTTTTTGTCCTGTATTTTATGACCGCAGTCTCAGCGCTCTCTGATCTGGAGAATCCTGAACTGTAATGCCACCCAACTGTGTGGAGTAGTATTTATTTATTAAGCCATAGCAGCCTTGCTAAAAATCTGGGAGGTCTTTTAAGTAATGGGGAAAAAATGTGGCATTTGAGGAGACTTAATTTACTGTTCGTAACTTTGCATTGTGATGGAACAGCTGCGTTTTAACTCTCACTTGGGGAAACATAGGGTGTGGTAGTAAGTCTTACAGTGATTAACGCTTTAAATGAGTAACTTTAGAATCTTAGTAATGTGAACCTGTTTATGGTCACATGGAAATTTTTAATCATTTTTTAATTTTTAATCAAGCTACATTCAGAAGTGTTTTGTGTGAAGAATCTGTCTTCTTAATGTCGAAGTGTATGTTTATTGAAATGGAAATTGAAGTATTCTTTAGGACTGTGTGTCCCTCATGACTGCTTGGATATTGTTTCCCTTCCTAGTCAGAGGGTTCTAAGACAAAATTGGAATGTGGTCCTTGAAAATTTCTTTTCTGGCCAGTAATGAAAAACTTAAGTTGTTACAATGTTTAATGTAAGCTACCTTATTTCAAGAACTTGGAATGTGAACTCCTCTCAGTATCTTCGTGGGTCTTCACTAAAGTCACCATTGGATTCTACCTAGAGTTTACGTGCTGAGTGATACCTGTGGACAACTTGTTGGGGTGAATGATTAATTTGGTTACATTAAAAAAAAAAAAAACTCCTTTTTTGAAAGATTTCTTTGAAGAGTATTGGTATTGAAATGCAAGGATCTCTCTCTTCAGAGAGCCCAGTGGAGTGCTCTTTGCAGATGGGCTACCATATGTTTTATGCCTGGATCCATATAATTTGCCTCGGCACCCCATATGGCCCTGCGTTTCACATAATTCAGCTTCAGCATATCTTATTTCTCTTATTATAAACTGGTGATTGTGCTGCAAATTCACTCGTGCAATCCTGGCCTCAAGGAAATGGTCTTGAATGGTGAGGTCTTTTAATCATTAACGAAAGCTGTAGACCCACAAATCCTTTAGCACTTTCATTAACTGGAATGAAAACACTATCACACCAATCATTGATCATCTGACTTGAAAAATGGAGACATCTGTAACAGCAGATTTTGTTTCCTGCCCTAGGAAATAAAAAAAGTCCTTTCTTCCTCCCCTACATCCACTTTAAGCAAATCTTTACAATTCCTGAATGGAGATGCAATATGGGAGTTACTTGCTTACTCATACTCTTCATGGCTTTGTTGGCTACATCCTTGAGATTGTTTCTGCTCTGCATTGTCTTGGCATCTTGACAGGAAGCTTACTTTGCCGCCTGGAACAGGCAAAGTGTGCGCTGTCATTATAAATTCATGAAGCCTGGATATTTCTGGGTGTATACTGCGAATTAGTCATTATATAGGAGCCTGTGATGGGCCGAAACTGCTGACCAGATGCACTCTCTAGTTAGCCCTCCTCTTTTCCCATCATCTCTATTTGAAAAGGCTGTTAGAAACCTCATCACACGCAACAGAACACAAGGAGTTCTGTTTGATGTGACATTTCTCAAAAGAACTGGCACCTGCCTGCTGGGAAAAAGGGAGAGGGGAGGAGGACAAGGAAGGAAAAGGAGGTGGGAATCTATATTCTACTTCTCTTCCGAACAGTTACATCTGCATCTCATGCTCTTCTTACTTTGGATATTTTATGACTATTTAAAATAATTATAAGTAAATGTATGCTCGGATAGATTTTATAGACCATAAAAAGAACAAATGGGCATTGCGAGTTTAGCGGAAAGTTCCCGTCCTGTCATTTATTCAGTCTAGGAGCTGCTCTTTACTCACTGATCTTGGCCCAGTCTTTACTTCCTTGCTTTCTGCTTGCTGTGAAATCTTACTTAAGAAGAAAAAAAAATTGATGGAAGAGTTGTCTTTTTTTAAGCTGTCAACTATTGTTGTGAGAATCAGGAATTTAGAGCATCTGTGACCTGAGGAAGGAAAAGATTTGAGGAAAGGCACTTTATCCTGGACTTTGTTCTAGCTACTTATGATCCAGCCACGACAAGGCTTTTAATATCCCTTTGTCTTGATTTTTCCAATATGTAAAATGGCTTTAATGCCTTTGAGGTTGTTGGTTGGTTTTTGGTTTTTTTAATCAAACGGTTGAAAAGGATTTGATCTACTTTGGAGAGAGGAATTCTGTAAATATAGGAGCTGCTTTTGTCAACTCTAGAATGAGCCAACATGAGATAGGCCAAACACATGAAGGTGTTTTGTGATTTTTTTTTTTAAATGTGATTTAGTGATAGCTGTAAGTCCATGGCCCCAAAACAGTAATTTTTCTTTTTTTTTTTTTAACTCACATTAGAGCTCAATCTAGACTACATTTTTCCCTTCTTGGTCTTTGAAATGTAAAAACAACGGGAGAGGTGGCTTGAGAGGTTGTCACACCCCAGTCTTTTCTGCTTAACTCAAGCCAGAAACAGAGATTACAGGTTATTCCATTCAGGTTTAAAAGCACCTTAATACTGGAAAGATTAAAGTATTTTTCTACAATGATACTAGGGTTAGTTTTAAGTCTTTATCAGCTGAAGTCCTAAATCTTGGTACTATCCTGAAATTTATGTCCACATCTTAAAATAATTACGTGTTTAATAATACTTTTTTTTCCCATCACCTAGAATAAGAATTATGAAATATTTTATGCCTGGAACAAATCACAAAAACAACCTCCTCTCATTTCTGAGCTGAGTCTAAGACTTGAAAGTATTGAAACTTTCTCCAGTTTAGAGACCTAAAAAGAATGTTTAAGTAACACAAAGTACGTGTTAAAATTAGTTTCTATAAAACTTGAAGTGGATGTTTATTAAAAGTATTTTCCTTTTCAGTAATTCTAGCATTCCCAGTTTATGGATCAGAATATAAAACTGGCCCACACAACTGACCTAGTATTGGCAATTCTTGTATCTTTTTTTACGCTTTGAGAGGTTTTGATTTTTTTTTTTTTTTTTTTTTTTTTGAGAGTGTGTGTGCATGCGGTGGGACAGGGGTGGTGGGGGGAGACAGGCAGGAGGAGCAGAGGAAGAGGGACTAGCAGACTTCACAGTGAGCTGGGCATGGGGCTCAATCCCAAGATGATGAGATCCTCACCTGAGCTGAAATCAAGAGGCGGGTGTTCAACCAGCTGAGCCACCCAGGCGCCTCTCAATTTTTTTATATGAGGAGCTAGTGGCAAAACATAATTTGAAAATTGACTTTTTTAAAAAGTAAGGCAGTTGGAGTTGGGGTTTTTTTTTTAAATTATTTTAGCTTTGCTTTAATCATTAGGTGTATCTGAACTGTCGACTTAAGGAAAGAAGTCATTTATATATACTCTAAGAATTCTGTGTGCTGTAGTTCCCTGGCTTTTTTTTTTTTTTTTTTTTTTTAAGATTTTATTTATTTGACAGAGATCACAAGTAGGCAGAGAGAGAGAGGAGGAACCAGGCTCCCTGCTGAGCAGAGAGCCCGATGTGGGGCTCGATCCCAGGACTCTGGGATCATGACCCGAGCCAAAGGCAGAGGCTTTAACCCACTGAGCCACCCAGGCACCCCCCTGGTTCTCTTTCTAATCAAACAGTCAGTGGAATCAACTGTCCTTGCAGTATGATTTCAATCTGGTGTCCTTTTTGATTTAGTGTACCTTTCCTGATGACCTGCTTGTGATCTGGGATCCAGTAGTGATGGATGTTAAGGGAGAAGTAAATACACAGCTTGATCCAATGAGTCACTCTATTTTTTTAAGAGAACAGTTAGATTTCATAGCATCCAGGAGATTGTCAGTTTATGTACAGTTCCTTAATAAACATCCCTAAGGAAATACAGAATATCTTAGTACCTGGATTTTTTCTTGTTACCCTGTAGCTGTACTAGAGTCAGGTAAAGGGGTTTTAACTAATCATGCTATAATTTAGGGGTCCCAACCTGAGATGTGGAGCCTTAATTGTGGTTTTGTGCATAGACGCTATGCTTTCCAAAGCAAATGACTTACGCCCTTTACAAAATCAAAACAAAGTTCCCATCTTTGGCTTGGCCTTAGAGCAAAGGAATCTTTCTCAAAATCTGTAAACAATAGCAGGGGTGAAAAGGTACTCCATTTAGCCATTCCCTTATAATTTTCATGTAAGAATACTGGGCCAGACTCATGTTCACTCACAGCAGCTCATGATTTCAAGTTTTAAGGTAACTAATTGCATGCAGTTTTTCTCCCAGTGGCTGAATTTGAGAGACACAGAAGCACAATGCAACCCTATTTCTGAAGGTCTTCTTAAAATAGGAGGATACAAGATAGAACAGTTTCCAAAGGAGGATGTCATGAAGCTCAGGAAGTTGCAAAGCATTCAAAAAAAATGTTGGGTCTTATCTTCTTTCTCATAGGTGACTGCCATCAGCAGGCCCAATGTCGAATCCAGAAATGTACCATGGACTTTGTGGCCCTGACTTCGCACCTGAACTCTGCCATTGACGGCTTTGACTCTGAGTTTTGCAAGGCTCTGCGTGCCTATGCTGGCTGCATCCAGCGAACTTCAAAAGCTTGCCGTGGTAACCTGGTATACCATTCTGCTGTGTTGGGTATCAGTGACCTCATGAGCCAGAGGAACTGTTCTAAGGACGGACCCACATCTTCTACCAACCCTGAAGTGACCCATGACCCTTGTAACTATCACAGCCACGCGGGAGCCAGAGAACACGGGGGAGGGGATCTGAACCCTCCTGGTTACCTTTTTTGTGGCTTGTTCGGAGATCCTCACCTTAGAACTTTCAAGGATCACTTTCAGACGTGCAAAGTGGAAGGAGCCTGGCCACTCATAGATAATAATTATCTTTCAGTTCAAGTGACGAATGTGCCTGTGGTCCCTGGATCCAGTGCTACTGCTACAAATAGAGTAAGTACGCTTTTTTCCTTCTGACTCGTAACTTGCAGTTGTTTGATGCTTAAGACAGTTTTTTTTCCTTTGGACAATTCTTGAAGTATGATGCAGAAGACCTAGTTTAAAAGGAACTTTTTCTTGTTTTTGGCAAGCAGTTAACAGGGTGAATGGAGGATTGAATGAAAATTATTTAGTAAAGTATTTCTCACTGGAATCCTAAGGCTTATGTAAAATGTGGGTCTAAGTTTAAGCAGTGATACGAAAAATTAAAAAAACACAAGTTGAGTTTCTAGGAAGAGACAGGTTGGTTTAAGGGGAAAATGTATACTTTTTCTTCTGTGATGTCTTTTTTGAGTGTGACTCTTGTCCCTTTGGTTTCTAAATCCATATTCCGACTTTTCTGATGACTTGCTGCAGTGTTCGGAGAAAGCTCTGAAACCTGGGGCAGTAGCCCATCAGGAAACATAATTTATTGGAAATTTGGAAACTGTAGTAAAAATAGTGGCTATAGGCCAGCGTCCTAGTGGCAAAACCGGAGTATTTTCGTTATTAACCTTGTCATGACTAAGCAATTTTAGAATTGGATATTGTGGAGCAGTGATGGATAACGTGTATGTAATCTCAGGAAAACAATTTAAAAGTAAGGTCAGCCAACCCTGCCTGTCTGTATTCTTGTTTGTTTGTATGTTTGTTTGTTTTAAAGAAACTGACACCTGACAGTCATTTAAACCAACTTCAAGGCGCCAGTGTCAGTGCAAGTGGGTGAAGAGCTAGGAACAAGGCTCCCAGTTGCCAGTGAGGGCTAATTCAGGCATCAGTAAGTAAATGTGGAGGTCAGAAAAGGTTTTCCAGAAGAAAGACTGTCCCAAGTATCCAGCTCCTTCCCAGTCTCCCCTAATCACAAAAATCACACAGAACTGTTTCATCTTGCTCAATTTCCTTTATTCATCAGTTGGTTTAGACTCAAATATAACTGACAGGGATCAAGCTTTAGTAATATTTATGACTGTTCTTTTGATTCCAGGACACCCTCCCTTGCCTCCAAACATGGGTGGCATGTTTTTTTTAAGTGAACTTGAATTATTGTGCTTGGCATTTTGAGGAGGTAATTTTATAGCACCTCCAGAGATACCTAGAGACACCCAGGGGTCTCACAAATCTTAAGATTAGAAGTCATTGCTCGGAACAAAGAAGTCTGTTACATTAGTCCAGACATCTAGGGGAACTCAAAAATGTTTACACTTCAGCTCCCAATAAAAGCCTAGGCTTGCCTTTCTCAAATCCTACATCTCAAATAAACCTTTCCTCCACTGGTTTTTATAAGTATGTAAATAATTTTTCCTATCTGTATGTTAAAATATGTGTTGACTGTAAGTTACAGTAGAAAGTTACACAATTATGAAGTTTTAAGACCAACTATGGCCAAAAATCCATCGTTGCTGCAGCGTCTTAGGGCATAAAACCTGGGAATAGCCTTTAGGGAAAACGTGAGAACAAAAAAGCAGTTCCACTGGGAATGGAGAAAGTCATCATCGATGGTGTAGTTAACTGAGGGCTTGGAGGGCCGTCAGCGGTACTTTGGAGAGTAGCAGGTGCTTTGTGCATGGGGAAATACTCGAGCCTTAAATTTAATTTTCCGTGCCCTCCATCCAATCGTGTGTCACTTCCACTTGTTAATTAGCCGTTCAAAATTCTGTACTTTTTAGTGATCGTTTTGGAATTAATTGGGACAACCAGTTACCTTTTGAGTATCGATATTCTATAAATGGAACAGTTGACACTGAAGTACTTTAGGTTGGGATCCGTTTCATTTGTGATCAGGTCTGCCATTGTTTTTAGCAAATGAATAAGAAGTAGAGCTTCGCTTTCTCCCACAGTTTGATAAGGATCAAAAGTTTTGCCCTTTCCAAAAGGGATGTGGGAGGCAAGCTGTCCTCTGACTTAAATTCCAGCAGACAATGAGAATACTTGGTCTTTAAGTGCACTGTGGGAAAGTAGTTCTCACATCTGGTGACCATGCTGTTCAGGAGCCCATGACTCTATGGCTTCACCTGCCTCTGATAGTTGTGGGGTTTTTTTTCCTTCTGTTTTTTGCAGCTCTCTCCAAAGCTCCCAAAAGCATCTGGAAAGTTACTGCTAAAGACCTATCTCAGTGCTGGTGTGACCTGTGCTAGTGAAGCACAACTAAAAGCCTAAAATTTTGCAGTGCAATTTCCTTTTCCCTATCCAGGGCCAAAATGAAACCTTTTAAAAATTCTAAGCAATGAAAAAACGATGGTAATAAAAATAACGCTGAGGCAAAAAATACATTTGAAGTGAGTTCCCAAAAAGATCTGATTTTTTTTTTTAATGTCTACTGCAATATTTAAAAAAAAAAAAAACAAAAAACCTTTCAGAAGATTTTTATGTACAGGTCTCCGCTCGACTGAGCCCACAAACGCGTACATAGACCAGCTGCTTGGTAACTTAGCACTGTACTCCACAGATACCGTATCATCCTTGGGGTCAGGCATTTTTAATGACCTATGTGCTCGGTGTCACTAGCTGGAAAAGCTGACCAGTGCTGTGGTAGAGGTTGGTCAGCTGTGCTGCTGAAATTGTCATCTGTAAGCACTTAATCATTTCAATACCTTCAGCACTGAACTAAGTCACTGAGCCAGGGTTTGAGGCTCAGTGAGGTCCTTAAGACAGTACCTCAGTCCTGGGAATGTGGCTCCTTGAGCAAGCAGTCTCGGGGTCCTCTTTGTGATCCCTAACTGCCCTTAAGTACCTTTCTCTCATAACAAAAAGACAAAAGGTGAGGGGAAAAATATCTAAACTGAATAAAAGAAAGTGAAGTCCTGCCTTGAAGGGGCCATTTCTTAGCTAAGCCTTTTCCTTCATCCACAGAGCAGGCAGCGAGTTTAGGGCAGCCCCCCCCCCCCCCCCCCCAGTCTCCTCTCTGTTCCCTGCCCTGGGAACCTTAGTCTGGCGCTACAGGTATGCTTCCTCAAGGCCATTCATGCTTTTAGCCACAGACACACACACAGACACACCCCCACGCCTGTCTGTCTCCCTCTCTTCAGTTTTGTGCGGTTGCCACTTTGCCAGGAGGTGTGCTCCTAAAGGGGAGGCCAGGGCTAGCTTTCTGTCTCCAGCTCTGGGCCATCTCCCCCACCTTTGGCTGTGAGCTGTGGCTGCAGGCCCTGGAGAGAAGAGATGAGAGGGACAGGCTTAGAACTGGCAGAGTTGGCTAAATAGGAAAGAAAAGCAGTTTTTATTTTGTGGGGAGGAGGAAACTTTTTAGGTTCCAAAGAGGACACGTGTACCTAGCTCCCCTGGGCCTCAGACCGGTAACTAGGCTAGATCATCTGAGCAGATGGTTATCTCCTATTCCACTTCTTGCGCAGTCCCTTTGCCAGCCCCTTCATCTCCTGTGTGTCTGTTTCTGTTCAGGTGCACTCTTAAGGATTTGTGTATGCCATGGCTACAGAAAGTGATTTTGCGGTGAATTCTCTGATAAGATTCTGTACTTTACAGATACGCTCCTAGCAGTGTGTATTAAGATTGCCAGTCTCTCGGGTACATTTAAAGTAATTCCTTTTCCAAAAAACTTCAGGAATGCATTTACTGTAGACCTAAACAATGGGAATACTTTTCAAACTCACTTTTTTACAAGTGCTTTGGATACCTTTGGTTTATTTTTCTGTTTATTTTAACGTAATCGTGTCCTTTTCCATCACTCCAGCTTTGTCATCCCGTTCTTCAGTCCCAGTAAAACAAAATCACGAGTAGAAGGGAAGGTGGGGGGTTGACACCAGGTTCCTTTATAGATCTGCTACAGAAATTTCCATACTTCCTCCTTGAGTGAGAAAAATGGTTTACCGTAAAGTGTTTGCATTTGGGAAAGAGGTGTGTTGTTTGTCTTCACCAGGCCAGGTGACTGCAGACCAGGTGGGTGAGCGCTCCAGCACGCCTCGCATGTCACTGCTACGGCTCTGGGCTTCCGGCTCCTGGTAATCCCATGGCAGTAGCACCCGTGCCTATCCGAAGTGTGGGAAGAGGGCCAGGCCCGGCAGTTATCTCTTCTTTAAAGTCCCTCAGTCCCAGTGTCCAGCTACTTTCTGGGAAATGGCCTGAAAATTATTATAATTATCCCTCAATCCCAGATTCCAGCTCCTTTCTGGGAAATGCCTGGAAACTTGGACTGGTTGATGACAGTAGAGATCATTTAAGGAAGACTTAGATTGTTCGGTTTGTTCTTGCTTTCTCTCTCCTTCCTTCAGACTGTGTAACCCAAGGTGTTCCTCGCAACAAGACATCCTCCTTTGTGGGGTCCTGGAGCCTGAGTTGAGTCCTCCCCTCTTCTTGTTGCCCCTTCACTTGTAGCTGCTGTTCACAGTGGTATACGGGCTTGTTAACTAGTGTTCTGGAGCCATTCGCTATTGGAGAACAGGGAAAAGCCTGGCATGCCTGCATTTCAAAGGCTTTCAACTGTCATTTTAAGCAGTCTCTGGATCAAGGTTGGAGAAACCATCCTCTTTAAACCCCAGGCCGAATGCATTTTCTTTGTGTCCAAGTGTTTGTCCGCCTACTATGTTTTTTAGTATCTTTATAGAGATAGTCTGAGCTACACAATAGTGATTATTCTTGTCAACTAAAGACAGTGCCTCATACTCCAGTGGCAGGATTGTATTGTGCATCTGTGGACACTGTTCTCGGATGTTGCATTGTTACAGAGAGGGCAGTGGTGTTTTCTTTAAAATTAGAGAGCCCTGGGGCGCCTGGGTGGCTCAGTGGGTTAAAGCCTCTGCCGTCCACTCAGGTCATGATCCCAGGATCCTGGGATCGAGCCCTGCATCGGGCTCTCTGCTCAGCGGGGAGCCTGCTTCCCTTCCTCTCTCTCTGCCTGCCTCTCTGCCTACCTGTGATCTCTGTCTGTCAAATAAACAAATAAAATCTTTAAAAAAGCCCTTTCTTTCCAGAGATCACAAACTTTGTTGCAGATAATTACAACTAACTTTTAATGGCTGAAATTGCTCTTTCTTTTGTTATGAGTATCTGTTACATAGGAAATTCTTGCCATCTCTTTATAATAGCTCCTTATCTTGGTCTTCCTTTTTGCAAAAATGGTTACCAAACAGAAAGAGAGGGACTGATTGAGGCATATTGGGGAGCGGATGGGGAAGAAGTTTGCAGTTGTAGCTTCCTGCTCAGTGTAGCCTTTTCTCTGATAAAAACGTACAATTAACTCAGCATTGCATTGGAACCCACTGCGTGTCACAGGGCCCCCTGTGGGGGTGAGGAACGGTGAGGGAGATACAGGGGGGATCTGTCTTCCTCTCAATCAACGCACAGAACAAACCTGAAGCAGTTGGTGGAGCACTGTGGGCTTTGTGTGTAAAATTAGCCATTCAGGGTTTCTTTCTAGAACATTGGTAGACTGGCTCTCGGTGTTCCTACTTAGCAAGTTGTCACCGGTGTCAAGAAAGGCTAGAGAGATGGGCTGATGTAGCCAGCGCATAACTGTCCCCCTGCTTGCAGTCACAGTTTACTGTTTTTACTCCTGGGATTTGGCACAGTCTCCCTTTCCACCTCCCACAGTCAAGGGGGCCCCTCACTTACACTTGGATTTCTGTATTCCCAGCAGGGTCTAGAACCCTGGCTGCCACTTTTTAAAGGTTATTGGTTTTTAATACCAAAAGCTTTCTAGAATTTGACCGTCAGAGTCTCCAGTTCTTAAATTCATTTTTCTGGGTCCTTTCTCATTTTTAAAACCTATGAAAGCATACTGTCAGTGACCTCCTCCTCCCTGAATTTACTTATTGTAGAAAGAATATTGAAACTGTGAAGAACAGAAGAGCAGAAGTCAGCTATAATTCCGGGTGGTAATGTTCTTATTTTTCCCTTTTCCATTTCCTGCATAGCTCCTGTCTGTATTGGATGTAAGGTTTGAGGCCCAGGAAGTACTCAGCTTTGTTTCATACAGGTTCAACAAATTTTCTGGAGGTAAAAGGATTTCCAAGTATGAGGGAGGGGAAGGGCAGGCAGAAAAAGGAGGAGAAATTATTAGCTGTATGATATATCCACAAGTGTGAAAGATCATTTTATAAGATAAGTGGGCCTACCTTGATTATTTATGCTGTACTTGTCCTTTTTTTTTTTTTTTAAGATTTTGTTTATTTGAGAGCATAAGGGAGAGAGTGAGCTGAGCATGCGTGCATGAGCAGGGGCTGGGGGGAGTCCAGTGGGCAAGCAGACACCCCACTGAGCAGGGAGCCCAATGTGGGGCTCTATCCTGGGACCCTGGGACCACCACCTGAGCTGAGCCTAAGGCAGACGCTTAACCGACTGAGCCACGGAGGCGTCCCTGTGCTTTCTGTATAGGCTGCATATCATCACGTTGTCCGTGTGCGTGTAAATACTCTGCGTAATGATCTTTTACCATCTTAATTCTCTAGAATGAAGAGACTTAAAGATGTTAGTAGAAACCATTTAAAATTGTATAAAGTTTATATCTGCGTATCTACTGAGTTCTGTATTTTGAATCATCCTTCACTGTGCCACTCCCTCTGTCCCAGCTGTGGTTTAGGAGGAGGAGGAGACTTTTCAAAATATCCCCCATTTGTAAATGAAAATAACCCAACTCCTGCCCAAGCCAGGCAGGATTCCATCCCAGTGCTGTGGGCCTCTGCTGCTTCTAAACAGAGCCCTGCTGCTCCACAGATGAAACCAGAGGCACAGGCCAAGTCTGATACACAGCTGAGAGTTAGAACTGCTTTCACTGTGGCATTTCCCAGTGTCTCTCTGCCCTGCCAGATTTTCTGTGAGTCAGAATTTTGAGAGGAAGGGGCGAGAAGGAAACCTTGGATAGTTGGTACTTTTCTCTTGGCTTCAGTTAATGCTAACCAAACAGTTTCTGCCAGTGTGGAATGTGGCACGTCACAAGTTACCTACGGTAGTGAACAAGGCAAAATCTACCTTGCCCATTGGGTCTTTGTTTGTTTTGACTGCAGTAGAACTTGCTCTTCCACCGTTCTGAATTTTGTGTTCTCGTGGGTGGGGTAACGTAAGGACTTTTTAAACTGCTCAGCTCGTAGGTGATAACCAACAAGAAGAGCAACACATGTGCAGGGTAGACTCGAACTAGACGGGCTTGCAGCGACAACACCGCACTGTTGCTTTCGGCGAAACTGGGTCTGTGGCAAGAGGAGTTCTTTGTGTCCTAGTTAGCTGGTTATTTTAAGAGTGGGAGCCAAAAGATTGCTTGGCTAATTCTGGTGGGGTTCTTTGAGTGTTAGAACACAGTCTGTATACTGTGAGCAGATTGATAGGACGGCATTTAAAGCCTAAGTTCTCTTCTACTCTGCATTTGCTTCTGACATGTAGGGGGTCAGGGTTTAATCTCTAGATCTAAAGGTGTGGGAGAGTGCGTCCGTGTGTCCCCCTCTGGCTTCTGTGCTTTTGCTGCCTGCCTCTCTCCCTGCCTCAGGCCAGTGGGGACAGAGGATATTGTTTTGTAGCATTTCAGTTAACTGGCTTCTTGAAATAGAGGGTCACCGCCTCTAGCCATCTCTTTTGTGAATAGGCTTTTCTTTTTTTTTTTTTTTAATAGTCCTGGGAACTTGAAATTGAACCTAGAAGTGGTAGAGTGTGACTGTACTGTAAAGACCTTCAAGCCCTTTTACTTTTTAAATCACCTCTCAAAACTGAAAAATGATCGGAGGCTGTGATTTCCTAATCCCCATTGCTTCATGCAGCAGCTGTGCTGAACCAAGGCTAGAGCTGTTTGCAAGGGGTGCCCTTCTAGGGCCTCAGGATCTGTGGCCCCAGCACTGCCACCCCCAGAAGGGAGATTCCCTGAAGGCAAAACGTGCTGGGGCAGTCACTGCCTCCAGCCCTGGTTCTCACCTTTCCTCATACTTGTGGCCTCTGGTCTGAAGTACAGTGACAGCTGAGGCCCAGAATACTGTCCACACATGCCTAACTTCCCATCTGGAAGTATCGGGAGGCCCTCCTGTACTTGCTGGCCTCCTCATAACACGAAGTCTGAACAGAGCAAACACGTACCATGTGGAGTCCTCTGAGTGGCTAAGACTCAAGGACTCCAGGCCCTTCCTCCTCGTGCCCAGCGCAGCCTGGCTCTGGTGTGTACAAGGAAGCGGGCCCAATTTCGCTGTCTCGGAGCCTATTTATACTTCCAGCCTTCCTTGCTTTAAGTGTATAGAAATTACTCTTTGGAAGTTGACATTTTTGTGCCTCTTTCATGTATCCTCCCTGGGCCTGCTTCCCTTTCACTCTTGCATATTCTTTCCAGCCCCTGAGCTTAATGCTTCTCCCCTGGACCACCCTAGCTGCCTCAGCGGGTGTCCTTCGCCTTTGCTTTGGTTTCTTCTTTCTCTGGCTGCTGCCAAGAAGCCCTCTAGCAGCCAAGGCAGCCCTTGTTCCTGCATGTATTACCTGGGGCAACACTGAAGAATAAATAAGGCTGATCCATTCCATTTCTCTGGAATCCTGGAAGTGCTCCTAGAACAGAGCTCTGTGCAAAGAGATTCTGAGGGTAGAGCAACCTAATTTGAGACCTCTTCTGAAGGTAGCAGACCCTTAAGCACTCATTCCAGCCTGAAGAGGAATCTAGGGTAAGATTTTTCATCTGCTGCCTTCCCCTTTAACACATGTACTATCTTTGTGTTAGCATTTAACAAAATCAACTTTTCTAGGTCTGAAGTTCAGCCTTCCTGTAGGTGGATACTTGATATATACGTTAAGTCGTAATTGTAAAATTACATTTTACAAAAATGTTAGTAACCATCTCAACATTTTCCCTAAATCCTGTGTGTGTGTGTGTATAAATGCTGTTAATGTAATTTAAATGTAATTTAATTTAACATATATATATAAGTGCTGTTTTTTAATTCAAGTATTCTTCTCAATGTTACATTAGTTTCAGGTGTACAACATAGTGATTCAGTAATTCCATACATTAAAAAATGCTCACCACAGTAAGTGTAATCAGTGTTTGTAACTATACAGTGTTGTTACAGTCTTACTGACTATATTGCCTTTGTTTACTTCTCATCTCCAGGAGTTATTTTATAACTGGAAGTTTATACTTCTTAATCCCCTTTATCTCTTTCCCCCATCCATCCATCCGCCCACCCACCCACTACCAGTTTGGTCTATTTTGAGTTTGTTTTCTAGATTCCACATATAAATGAAATCATATGGTATCTCTTTCTCTGATTTACTTCACTTAGTGTAATACCTTCTACATCCCTCCATGTTCTTGCAAATGGCAACACCTTATGTGTGTTTATCTCTTCTACTTTATCTGTTCTACTTCAGTAGACACTTAGGTTGGTCCTGTATTTTGTTGATTATAAATAACGCTGAGATAAACCTAGGGATACACGTATCTCTTCGGATTAGTTTTTGTTTTCTTTGGGTAAAAGACCAAGCAGTGGAATTACTGGGTTGTGTGATATTTCTATTTTTAATTTTTGGAGGAACTTCCATGCTGTTTTCCATAGTGGCTCTGTAAAGTGGCTGCTCCAGTTCACATTCCCACCAACAGTTTCCTTTACTCTACATTCTCACCAGTACTTGTTACTTCTTGTCTTTTCGATACTAGCCCTTCTGACTGGTGTGAGGTAATCGCTCATTGTGGTTTTCATTTGCATTTACCAGATGATTAGTGATATTGAACATCTTTCCACGTGTCTGTTGGCCATCTGTAGGTCTTCTCTGGAAAAATACCTGTTCAGGTCCTCTGCCTATATATTTTCTTCCAGATTTTTATTTAAGTTCTAGTTAGTTAACATGGAGTGTAATACTGGTTTTAGGAGTAGAATTCAGTAATTCATCATTTACATATAACACCAGTGCTCCTCACAAGTACCATCGGTAATGTGCATCATCTGGGGACACCTGAATGGCTCAGTCGGTTTAGCGTCTGCTTTTAGTCCCTCGTCAGGCTCCTTGCTCGACAGGGAGCCTGCTCCTCCCTCTCGCCTTGCTTGTGTTTGTGTGCTCTCTCTTTGACAAATCTTAAAAAAAAAAAAAAAAAAAACCATCATCTGTCTACCACGTCCACCACCCACCTCCTTCCGTTAACCCTCATTCTATTCCCTATTGTTAAGAGTTTCTTGGGGTTTGCCTCCCCCTTCTCTTTTTTTTTCCCCCTTCCCACACATTCATCAGTTTTTCTTAAATTCCATGTATGAGTGAAATCATGTATTTGTTTTCCTCTGACTTATTTTGCTTAGCATAACACATTCTAGCTCTATCCATGTTGCTGCAGATGGCAAGATTTCATTTCTTGTTGGCTGAGTAATCCAATGTTTACATACATACTACATCTTTATCCATTCATTGGTCGATGGACACTTGGGTTGTTTCCATAGTTTGACTGTTGTCGATAATGATGCTATCAGCATTGGGGTGCATGTACCCCCTTTGAATCTGTAGTTTTAAATCCTTTCCTCTACCCATTTTTTAATTGGATTTATTTTGGTGTCCTTTATATATCTTGAAAATTACTCTCTTACCAGGTACATCATTTGCAAATACCTTCTTCCATTCAGTGGATTGCCTTTTTATTTGTTGGTTTCCTTCACTATGTAAAACCTTTTTAGTTTGATGTAGTCCCAGTAGTTTATTTTTGCTTTTGTTTTCCTTGCCTGAGGAGACATACAGAGAAAATTGTTGGTAAGTCCAGTGTTCAAGAGTTTACTGTCTGTGTTTTCTTCTAAAAGAGTTTTATGGTTTCCAGTCTCACATTTAGGTCTTTAATCCATTTTGATTTCACCTTTATAGTGTAAGAAAATGGTCTATTTTTCCCAACACCATTTATTGGAGAGACTTTTTTCTCCATTGTATGTTCTTGTTCTCCTTTGTCACAGATTAATGGACCATATAAGCCAAGTTTCTTTCTTGGCTATTCTGTTCCATATACATTTGTATCTGTTTTTGTGCCAGGACCTTACTGTTTTGATTTACCTCTTTGTACTGTAGCTTGAAATCAGGGATTGTGATGCTTCCAGCTTTGTTGTTCTTAAGATTGTTTTAGCTATCCAGGGTCTTTGGGGATTTCATACAAACTTTAGGATTATTTATTGTAGTCGGTGAAAAATGATATTGGCATTTTGATGGGGATTGCATTTATTTTGTAGACGGTTTGGGTAGTGTGGACATTTTAATGGTATTCTTCCAGGCCATAAGCATGTGTGTCTTATTTGTACATCTATTTATTTGTCCCTTAAATTTCTTTCATCGCTGTTCTGTAGTTTCCAGAGTAGAAGCATGTCACCTAGTCGGTTAAATGTGTTCCTAGGTATTTTATTCATTTTGATGCAATTATAAATGGGGTAATTTTCTTAATTGCTCTTTAATAACTTCTTAGTAGTATATAAAAAGGCAACAGATACCTGTTTTGTGTCCTGTAACTTTACTGGATTGATTTCTTCTAGTGGGGTTTTTGGTGAGGCCATATCAGCGTCCTCTGCAAATAGCGACCATTGTACCTATTCGTTACCAATTTGGAATGATTCCTTTTTCTTGTCTGATTTCTGTGGCAAAAGTAGATATCTTTATTTTATTCCTGATCCATGTAATCAGAAAATTCACAATTCCATGTGAATTTTCTCTTTGGAAACATGTGCCCTTATGGAGTAGTTTATTTTTGCTCACATTTGGGGACTTAATGTGGAGGCTGGTTGCCACTGACCTGTGTAAGAGTAAAAGGGGCTGTGAGCAGTGTTCTCTTAGCCTCCCAGAGGTGCCTATTTTTTCAGCCTATAATTGCACCCAGAGGATTTGATGCAGTAGACATATCAGCTAATTATATGAAATAGAATTCGTTTTAGCTTCCTTTACCTCAAGCAGAATTTTAACCAGGTGCTTACCAAAATTGTTTCCCTCTCTTCCAACCTAATTTCTGTGACTATTTCAGGTTACTTTGTTGGCCCATTTTAATCCAAGAGCTATGAGTCCCTTGATCTGGGAGTCCCATTCTAGAATTGAAGGATTCTGGTGAATCCTGAGGTTCATATCGAACCTGGTGCGGTCCTGCACATGCAGCACCAAGTAGCCTGACTACACACTGGTAATTGTGTCTTCCAAAATACAAGAAGCACAAGTAGTTAAGTGTACAGAGTTCAGGGAATCTACTGTTTGAAAACCTATGCCCAGCACTTTGCAAAGCTGCCAAGCCTAGGGACGCCATGTCTGTCTCTTGGCAAAGCAGTGCCTGGGTTTTCCGTCCTTGGCTACCTTGTTTTCCTTAATGCATTTTCTTTTCAGGGTGGAAGAAGTGGCAGGTGCCTCTAAATTTTGATTTTTCACAACAGACCTCATATCCCTCTATCACATGTGGAAAGGTTGATTTGTAGCTGGTATCTGTGTCTTCCTAATAGACCTTGTGTGGGTGGTAAAGATCTCAGGGAGTGAAACATTAAAAATGAATGAGGAGAACTAGAGTAGTTTGTCTGAGGTAGGGGTTGAGAGGGACTTGGTGGGAAAGGTTTAACAAAAGGCATTGATGTTTTAAATGCACAGAAATGCCATCCATTAATAATAAATGGTGTGGCAGAGAAGAGATGTGCCAAAATGAGTTATTACAGCATATGGATCAGTTCACGGAAGGGGAAAGTAAGCGGCATGGCTGATGTTTCTAAATTATCTGTTTGAAAGCATTACAATACAGTTTTGAATATCCTGTTTGGCTATCAGAGCTTAAATAGAAAAAAACCTGGAATTTCCAAAAATTCTAAGATTTTTTTTTTTTTTAAACCTTAAGAATGAACAAGTTTGGTTTTTGTGAAGATGAATTTCTGGCTCCAGCTGGCTTGAATGCCTTTTTTAAAAGCTTGAGTTGTAATTGTATGAGGAATGAAATTAAAATTACAAAATGTTAAGTCAGGTGCAACATTTGCCTAGTGTTTTCTACACCTACATTGACTGTACCTCTAGATACCTCTTCGCTACACACTCAGACTAGAGGACAACTCCTCTAGCTCCGTGGCTGGAGACAGATCCATTATCACCGTCAGTATTTTGATGCACGGGCTAGTTCTGTACGTTTATTTGCTCTCTGTGAGAATTAGTTCAGTTAGAAAGACAAATTAATACCAGCTTCATTGTCTCAAGGAGAAAATGACTCCTAGAACACTGGACAAAAAAATCTGTTAAGTAACCTGGGATCCTTGGTCAGTGTAGATCCTGGTGCAGAAGTCAAGCTTTGAGTGTTGTTTAATCTGCTGGAGGTATGGGGTTAGTGGCACAGGCCTAGCAGAGGACAGTAATGCATGAGGTGTTTGAAATGACTCCTGAGTTGGAATTGGTGTGCTTAGTGAAAACACTAGGCTGGCTTGCCCATTTGGGAACTAGTTTGAAAATGGATCTGTTTTATTGTCTCAACAAAACTAATTCCTCGTTGTTATTCCTGAGATGAACAAAAAAGTACTTAATTCTTGCAAATAACTTTAATCTAGTTTAAATTTGAGGTTTCTTAGCCTGGAAAGAGAGTCTTCGAATATGAATGCTCCAGTTGAAAATGAAGGCAATGATTATATGAAGTCTCACTCGCCCTTATTGGAGCCATCTGTATTAGTTTTCAACTCTTTCAGGTGCAGAATTTACTTGAATTAATCTTTTCACCTCCAAGGGATCCTAGCTTGCCCTAAAAACACTTGTCAAACTGTCTTTAGAGCCACCAAATAAATCTATTTTATAGTCCCATTAGATAGCTCGCTCAAAATCCCATTCACTCTGGAAGGTCCTATGGTTGGATGCACAACAAATTTCCGGCAGTCATCTCTGGTACACCTCCTTTGGGTTGTTAAGAAGGTGTTGAAATGTGAGAAGGCTGGTAGTGAAATTAAATTGTGGGTCAGGGTAATTAGGAAGAGAGAAAACCAAGCATTTTCATAGTATATTGTCTGGCTTTTAGTTGCAGCTGCAAACAACGGATATGAATTTAACCAGTTGCTACAGTGCAGCTGGTTCAGATCTAGCTTTATAACTGGCTGAAGTAAAATGAAATGGCTGGAAAATTCCAGTCAAGTAACACCAGTGGGAACATGTGGAATTAAATAGTGTAAGTAAATGCTGGCCTGGATGAGGAAAAAAACTTCAGACATAAACTTGAGGGTGGCGTTGAGGACTTGTCGAGAGGCGTGGGGAGGGGGCAGGCAGGGCATTTTCTGGCCTTTTTAACAAGGGTCTATTGTTTGGATTAGTTCCCTTGCAGGAGGTAGGTTTCCTCTATCCAGGGAAATTTGTAGAGTGGCCTACCTTCTTCCTTGACCAGTACTTTTTTTTTTCCTTTAAGAAGAAAGAAAAGCCATTACTTCAGTTCCTGACAATAACATAAATCTCAAAATGTTCTTATTTCCCACCTTGTGTAACCCAGAAGGCCCCGTCTGTCTTCAGTCCTGTTCCCTTCCACCACGTGTACCAGAGGATATGGAGTATTTTGGAGGTGAACAATTACGTTGTCTTGTAATTGTTCTAAATAAGGAAGGAAAATGGGTTTACACAAGGAAAGTTTCTATAGCATCAGGTTTTTTCTGCTTAATTAAGAGAATTGAGAGTTGGCTCGAGAAAAAATTCAAGAAGTTCAAGGGCCTGGTGCTGTTTGGGGAAAACATTTGCTGTAACTAGGTTGAGGGTATTTATTCTCTGCCAGGGCCTGGGAGCTGTATTTGCCAAGTGATTTCCCAGTCACAGGGATTAGCCAGTCATGTGAGACATTTGATTAAGAGACTTAGAGAAATCTTTGCTGAGTCACATGATTGGTGGCTGTGGATGGGATGGCCCCCCTCAACTCTGCTTGGTTCCCGAGTGTTAGTAAGAAAGTTTGTAGAAGAATCTTTGTAGAAATCAAAGTTCTGATGGGTATACTATTAATTATGCCCCCTTGACGTTTCTACCTGACTTAGTCTTTTTCTCGGAGCTATACCACCGCTCACCTGTTTGGGGAAGAAGACGGGACACCAGATTACCAGTAAAAATCACTGTACCCCAACAGCAACATAGTTTTGTTTTAGGAAAATAAAAAGTTTTTCGTAATGTACATTCCCCAGATTTCCATTAAATTTTTATTCTAAACCTATACAACTTTTTCTTTTTTCTTACCAGTGACTCCTTTCATTTCTGAGGCAGGAGCCCATGGGCTGAGTGAGTTTAGAGATTCTGTCTCTGGCCATTGAGCTCCAGCTTGGGGGGGCGACACCACCTCTATCCCTGCCCGCCTGTTTCAATTTGTGTGTGTTCCTCCCCCCAGATAACCATCATCTTCAAAGCTCACCAGGAGTGTACAGATCAGAAAGTGTACCAAGCTGTGACCGATGACCTGCCGGCTGCCTTTGTGGATGGCAGCACCAGCGGCGGGGATGGCGACACCAAGAGCCTGCTTATCTTGGAGAGGGAGAGCGGCCGCTACGTAGAGATGCACGCCCGCTACATAGGGACCACGGTCTTCGTGCGGCAGCTGGGTCGCTACCTGACGCTCGCCATCCGCATGCCTGAGGACCTGGCTATGTCTTACGAGGAAAGTCAGGACCTGCAGCTATGTGTCAACGGCTGCCCCCTGAGCGAGCGCATCGACGACGGGCAGGGCCAGGTGTCTGCCATCCTGGGGCACAGCGTGCCTCGCACCTCACTGGCACCGGCCTGGCCGGGCTACACACTGGAGGCTGCCAATGCCCAGTGCCACGAGAAGATGCCAGTGAAGGACATCTATTTCCAGTCCTGTGTCTTTGACCTGCTCACCACTGGTGACGCCAACTTCACCGCCGCCGCCCACAGTGCCTTGGAGGACGTGGAGGCGCTGCACCCGCGGAAGGAACGTTGGCACATTTTCCCCAGCGGCAGCCAGGGGACGCCCCACGGACGCCGCCACTGGGCTATCAGTCTCGGACTCCCATGCTTGGTCTTTATTGTGTTTTTGTAGGGGTCGTCTTTTGTGTTTTTTGGGGGTTTTCTTTTTGTCTATAACAGAATTTTAAAATATATATTGTCATAATATATTGAGTAAAAGAGTATATATGTATATACCATGTATATGACAGGATGTTTGTCCGGGGCACCCACCAGATTGTACATACTGTGTTTGACTGTTTTCATGTACGTTGGAGGTAGTGTTCTTGGATTGTACTGATTTTGTTTTGCAGTTTTGTGAAATATTTTATAATGTCCCTGCTGGGGACCTGTTAGAAAGCACTTTATTTTTTATATATTAAATATTTATGTGTGTACCTGGTTAGTACATAGAGTACATACACACAGACACCATATGCAGCGTTCCCTTCGAAGATGCCCGGCAACAGTGGTGGTATCTGGTCCTGGCCCTTCAATCCTGCCTTTTCCCTTGGCTACTGATTTGCCACCCTGGGTGTGCAGCTTTCACTCGCCGCCTTCTGGGGGAAGCTGCGTCCTTCCTGTGAGCTAGGGGGTGTCCTTAGCCGCCTCCTGCCCTCACTCAGTGTGGACGGACAGCCAAAATCCCATGACAGGCACTTTGGCTCTTGTGAAACAACGCACACAATGCATCTCCAAGGAATCCTCGCCCTCCTTCACCGCTGTCACTTTCTCAGAGGGCAGGGAGAATATCACTCCGGTTTTACGAACTAAGATCATTTGATCTGAGCACTTACCGTATGTGGGGTTGAGCCAGACAAAACTGCTGTTCCAATAGGTCAGAACGGTCTAGAGGTAGCAATTTCATGGATAAAAAAAATACCAGGCATTTCGTTAGACCCCAGGAGCTCTCGGGCTTTTCCTCACCCCATGTCCCTGTTGCATCTGTCACACCTTGCTTTTCCAATTTGCGCAAGCCCAAGTTCCTTGCCTTCTGGTCCTTGGCTGCTTGTGCTCAAAAGCAACCCTGTTCCCTGTCTGCACACCCCCCCCCCCCGACCCCAGTAAACCCTCCTTAATCTCACCTTATGAACCCAGAGATCAGGGTCTGTTGGATTCTTGCTTCATATCAAGGCGCTGCTTCAGTCACAAAGGCTGCCACTCTTCCTTGCCCTCCACACCACTGTCTTCATAAAGGTCGCTGACGTATCTATGCATGACAGAAATGAATAGGGTGTTAGACGACAGGAACGCTGGCCTGGCCTGAACCAGTAGGCGACTAAGTGGGTGCTGGTTAATCCAGACATTCTCACTAAACCATGTTGCTCCCTGGGAGGTCTTTTTTATCAGATAATCTCCCTCTTAACATCTGTAGTGAATATGATTTAGCCAGTTGCTCATTTAATTTGGTAAAATTCCTATAAAGTGTCTCCTTGCCTCTTGCCTTTCACTGTTGCCATGCTCTTGCAAAAGGAGAGCACCACCAACAAAATTCAAGAACCATGAGGCAGTGAGTTCTAGGGTAGGTAAATTTCTCTTGTATCTATGTAAATGTTCGGTACCAAGGAGAAGGGATACAGTTTCTACTGAAGCTAAGTGCAAGAAGAAGGTAATGAACTTTAAATACCACAGCAGTTTGGATCCAGACTGTGCTCAGTTTTAGAGAGCCAGGTAATTTCTGCCTTTTGCCATGTGCCGTTCATTAGGCTTACTGCCCGAGGCTCCAACTGGCAGGAAAGGAGGATTTCATTTTGTGAAAGTCTATTTCTTAGTGAGCTATCATCCGATCACAGGATGGAGCTGTGGGTTCATCTGTAAGCGGTAAGCCTCCGCTCGTTTTCTAGTGTATGACAGAATCACTTGTCAAGTCTGGGAAAAATCACAAAGGCATCCTGCCACTTCCTTGACAAAGCCGCAACACCAGAGAACTGAAACCTATACCCGTTAACCTTTTTATAAAACTGGACAGGGGCCCACCTGCCATCACCTCTAAACTGGGGCTGTTTTGGTTCACCTATGGAACCGTGTGCCAGGATCAGAAGCTAGAGTTAGCTAGCAACTTTGTGATGTAATTGAATAGAACAAAGGAGGAAAAATAGAGTACTTATAACCACTATTCTTGTGCAAATAGTATGAAAGTGAAGTAAAAGCAGTAGAACCTTCTACAGTATCTGGCTTTAGAGTGTTTATGGTTAAAAGAACCTTTGTCCTTTTCAGGGAAAGTGAAACCACCACCTCTACAGTTGGGGAAAGACACTTACTTAGGCTGTGTGGCCATATAGAGCCGGGAAGGCCACTTAAAAGCATTCTCTATCACCAGTATTTGTACCAGTGTATTTGGCTATTGCCCTTTACAACCAGTGTCCCTGCACAACATTTACAGTCCCCACAGATAACTGACAAATACAGATGCTTCTCTAGAGAAGGACCAGATCGTTGTTCCGTTTCCTCTTATCTAGAACTTCTAGAGAAAATAGTACTTGTACATTTTACTTTTTAAAATCCTCAGCTCAGAGAGTTTCAGGTTGTATCAACACGCGGATAGGCTGTAGCTATTCAGAAGTCTCTTGGGGGAGCTTTAAATTGGGGGAAAACACTGGTTTTTCACAGATGCTCCACATGGCTGTCTTTAAAAGACTCAAAACTTTCTTTTGTCCTTTTCTTCTCTTTGTTATGCTTGGAAATCCCCCGTGTGTCGAGTCTTTGCAAAGAAACCTTTAGATGTGGTTCATAGGTATATGAATAAGTATCTGTGTAAAACAGTGTGTGTGCAGTGTGTAAATACTTTAAATTATTATGCTAGAAAAATAAAGTTACATACCATGCTGTGGAATGTTTGTTCTGTGATTATAGTGACACCTGCTGGGAGAGCTGCAGAACACAGGAGAAGAAAGGGAGCAAGGTTGTGTTTGTGCAAAATCCTTGGTGATCGCTGACAACCCGTGATACAGCCAGCCCACACTCACTCGTTCTGTAAACTACATCTTTCTTAGAGTTTTTTCATTTTTAAGCTTAAAGCAATTTCAAATAAGTCAATGGCTGTGAAACTGGTCCACTGGTATCATCTGAAATTTCTGTCTTTAGTAATAGTTTTGGTGGCTTGCAGACATGGGACCTGCACTATGGTTAAGATAGCACGGACTGCAACAACTTCTTTCTGGTGGGCAAGACTTGGGAGCAGGATTTTTTTTTTTTTTTTTTTTGGCTTTGGAAACTTGTAAATCCCCTTTTCTTGGGTGTTCTAAAAAGAGACATCACAAGATCTCAACTTGTTCTTTGTGCAAGAAACATGCCAAAGTGAAAAAGAATTAAACCCAAACTTAAAGCAAAGGAAATCAATTATTGTTACTAGGTCAAATACTAAATGGGACAAATTCCAGCTGGAGGAAACCTACATAATCATTTATTAAAAGTTTCTTTTTTTTTTTTTTAGTACTTTATTTATTTGACAGAGAGAAATCACAACTAGGCAAAGAGGCAGGCAGAGAGAAAGGAAGAAGCAGGCTCCCTGTGGAGCAGAGAGCCTGATGCGGGGCTCAATCCCAGGACCCTGGGATCATGACCTGAGCCGAAGGCAGAGGTTTTAACCCACTGAGCCATCCAGGTGCCCCCATAATCATTTCTTAAATGGAAGGTTTAATTCATACTCTTAGTGCTTATATATAATATATAGAATAAAACTGTCTATATATTATAGACATTCTTATATAGAATAAAAACTGAAACAAAATCGGATGTCAGTGATAAAGCCACTGACTAAATGCAGAAGTTGATACTAAATGAACACTAAGAAATAATCCACATCACAATGAAGTCTATGCTTAGAAGTCAAAACTTCTCTTTCAGTGTACTCTTTATGTCCAGACCCACAGCTTTTCAGGGATTGAAACTTAAGTGACTGTCCAAAAACCTAACAGAGATGTCTTTGTTGTCTTAAACAGTAAAAGGGACTTTAACAAACCCTAAAAATCCTGTTACCTAAGTTTTTTGTTTTTTTTTTTTGGTAGCCACAACATTTAGCATTTTAATGCCTAAAGGTGGTCAGGGTAACAGTCTTGGATCGCTGCACTCCTTTCTGAGCAAAAATAATTTGTCTATGGGAACAGCAGGGAAAAAATTCTAGCAATGTCTTTGCATGTGTGGCAAGGAGCATATCCCTGCCTCAGAGAATATAATTAAGACATTAAAAAAAAGAAGAAGAAGAAAAAGCAGTTCACGGTCCCTTGTTATCTGACTGCCTAGCTCACCATATGGTTTCTCCTTTCATTTATTTCCTGTCTTCCAATGGAAAAGGCATATTCACAACATTATTTAAACTGTATTTTACTCTGAACTTTCTACTCTACCTCTTCCAAGTAAATAAGATGTGTGACCCTACCAACTAAATAATAGGATATACAGCCTCCTGTACCCAAAATATGAAGCGTATGCTTGGAATGAAGTGTTTGTGTTTCTTAGGAGTAGCGTGTAGGTGTACACGGAGACTGGGGCATCTAAGCCCGGGAGCATGTGTTAACAGCTCCTACACAGGGGGAACGCGCACCGTTGCCGGTTACGCTGATGTTCAAACTAAGTGAACTAACCAGTCTGGTCAACTAACATATATTAAAGGAGGTCCATCAAACTCCACAAGAAAGCAACAGAGCCAAGTTTCCTAATTGAGAATTCTTCAAGGACAACAACAGTTCAATGACTCCCCAACTTTTTAAAATTAAAATAATGAAAACTCCCAACTCCAGAAAAAAAAAAATTAAACACTCTGCTACCAGACGGGTAATACCTAAGACCAAACCATATACAAATTAACCAAGCAGGAACTGCACTTGCCATAAATGACATCTTTTTTAAAAAATGATCTCAATTACTAATATAGCAAATGTTAACAAATGCACAATTGACAGTAATATAGTAATAGTAGGGGATGTTAATAAGCCCCACTGACATCAATGGATAAATTACCCAGACAGAAAATCAGTAAGAAAACATTGGCCCTAGGTGACTCTTTAAGCCAGATGGACTTAATAGAAACATATAGAACATTTTATCCTAAATTGCAATATAGACCTATTTTTTTTTAATATCTTATTTGTCAGAGAGAAGGAGAGAGAGAGAGAGAGCGCACACACAGGCAGGCAGAGAGGCAGGCAAAGAGGCAGGCAGAGGTGGAGAGAGAAGCAGGCTCCCTGCCGAGCAAGGAGGTCATGTGGGACTCGATCCCAGGACCCTGGGATCATGACCCGAGCTGAAGGCAGCGGCTTAACCCACTGAGCCACCCAAGCGTCCCTAGACCTATTTTTTAAGTGTACATGGAACACTCTTCAGTACAGATTACTTGGTAGGCCACAAAACAAGAATACATTCAAGAAGACTGAAATCCTGTCAAGCATCTTTTCTGACCACAACATTACGAAAGCAGAAATTGTGAGATTAAAAAAAAAACACACACACAAACACGTGTAGACCAAACAATACGTAACTGAACAACCGATGTGTCAGTGAAGAAATCAAAGAGGAAATCAAAAAATAACTTGAGACTAATGAAAATGGGAACAAAACTTAGCAAAATCTATGTAACGCAGAAAAACCAGTTCGAAGTTCATAGTGATACAGGCTGCCTCAAGAATCAAGAAAAATCTCAAATTATCTAACTTTATACCTTAAGGAACCAGGAAAAGAAGAGTAAAGCTCAAAGTTAGTAAAAGGAAGGAAACCATAAAGGCCAGAATAGAAGTAAAGACTTTAAAAAATAGAAATATCAATGAAACTAAAAGCTTATTCATTGAGAAGATAAACAAAATTGATAAACCACTAGCCAGACTCATCAAGAAAAAAAGAGGGCCCAAATAAATTTTTTTAAAAAATGAAAGAATTTACAACTGATACAAAGGGTCATGAGAGGTTACTCCAGTTGTTAATTACATGCCAACACATCTAGAAAAAAATCATTAATTTCTGTGAACATACAACTTCCAAGAATGACTCACAAAAAATTAGAAAACCTGAGTAGACCCATACAAGAAATGAAATTAAGGCACTACTTTTAAAACTCCTAACAAATAACATTTTAGGACCAGACAGCTTCACAGGTGAACTCTATAAAATATTTAGCTAAGTGTTAGTACCTATCCTCAAATTATCCCAACAAAAATTGAGTAGGAAAAAATGCTTCGCCAGCATTATCCTGATACCAAAACAAGGCAAGGACACCACAAAATAGAAACTATACACCAATACCCCTGATGAACACAGATGTAAAAAATCCTCACCAAAATATTACCAAATTCAACAATACAGTAAAAGAATCACACACCATGAGATCAAGTGGGATTTATCTCAGGGATGCAAGGATGGTTCAATATTTGCAAATCAATCAACATGATAACTCCACAATAGCAAAGAGGATAAAAGTTTTGTGGGTTTTTTTTTTAAGATTTTATTTGACAGAGAGAGATCACAAGTAGGCAGAGAGGCAGGGAGAGAGAGAGGAAGAAACAGGCCCCCGCTAAGCAGAGAGCCCGATGTGGGGCTCAATCCCAGGACACTGGGATCATGACCTGAGCCAAAGGCAGAGGCTTAACCCACCGAGCCACCCAGGCGCCCCACAAAGAGGAAAAAGTTCTATGATCACCTCAATAGGTGCAGAAAAAGCATTTCAAAATTCAACATTCATTTGTGATAAAAACTCAACAAGTGGGTATAAAAGTAATGTACCTCAACATAATACAGTCCATTTATGACAAGCCCACAGCTAACATCATACTAAATAATGAAAAGCTGAAAGCTTTTCCTCTAACATCAGGAGCAAGGCTAGGACACTCACTCTTGCCACGTTTATTCAATGAAATACTAAAAGTTCTAGTCATAGCAATTAGACAAAAAAAGAAAGAAGAAAATGAAAAGGCATCCAAATTGCCAAGAAAAGAGAAAAAGTACGCCTATTTGCAGATGACATAATCACACAGGAAACACTTTAGTTTAAACCTCACAAAAAGAAAAAAAAAAAGGAAACTACTAGAATAAATAAATTTGGTAGTCACAAGACAAACAAATGGACAAACAGAAATTGGTTGCATTTCCACTAATAACAAGCTATCAGAAAAACAAATTAAGGGGCACCTGGGTGGCTCAGTGGGTTAAGCCTCTGCCTTCGGCTCAGGTCATGATCCCAGGATCCTGGAGTGGAGCCCCACATCAGGCTCTCTGCTCGGCGGGGAGCCTGCTTCCCGCTCTCTCTCTGCCTGCCTCCCTGCCTACTTGTGATCTCTGTCTGTCAAATAAAGAAATAAAATCTTGGGCGCCTGGGTGGCTCAGTGGGTTAAGCCGCTGCCTTTGGCTTAGGTCATGATCTCAGGGTCCTGGGATCGAGTCCCGCATCGGGCTCTCTGCTCAGCAGGGAGCCTGCTTCCCTCTCTCTCTCTCTGCCTGCCTGTCTACTTGTGATCTCTCTCTGTCAAATAAATAAATAAAATCTTTAAAAAAAAAGAAATAAAATCTTAAAAAGAAAAGAAAAGATAAACAAATTAAGAAAACAATCCCACTTACCAATGCACCAAAAAGAATAAAACACATAGGAATAAAACTTAACCAAGGTGGTGAAAGACCTGTAGTCTGAAAATTATAACACAATAATGAAAGAGGTTGAAGATGATACATATACAAAAGACATTCCATGCTTATGGATAGAAAGACTACTGTCAAATGTCCATCCTATTCAAAGCAATCTACAGATGCAATGCAATCATAGTTAAATACAGACAGCATTTTTCAGAATTAGAACACATAATCCTGAAATTTTATGGACCCACAAAAGACCTTGAATAGTCAAAGCAATCTTGAGGAAGAAAAACAAAGCTGGAGGTCTCACAATCCCTGATTTCAAGATACACTACAAAGCTACGGTAATCACAAGTGTATGGCACTGTCACAAAAACAGATACAGAATACAAAGCCCAGAAAGAAATCCACACTTACATGGTCAAATAATCTACGGCAAAGGAGGCAGGAATATACAATAGAGAAAGACAGGCTTTTCAACTAATGGTGCCAGAAAAACTGGACAGCTACATGCAGAAAGATGAAACTGGACCACTTCCTTCCACCGTGCACAAAAATAATTTCAAAATGGATTAAAAGACCTGAATGTGAGACTAGAAACTATAAAACTCCTAGAAGAAAACATACAAAATAATTTCTTTGACATTGGCTATAACATTTTTCTAGATATTCCTCCTCAAGTAAGGGAAACAAAAGCAAAAATAAACTACTGGGACTGCACCATGATGAAAAACTTTTACACGGCAATGGAAATGATCAACAAAATTAAAAGGCAACTATGGAATGGGTGAAGATATTTGCAAATGATATTTTCGATAAGGGATTAAAAGCCAAAATACATAAAAAACTTGTACAGCTTGACACACACACACAAAGCAGTCCAATTAAAAAATAGCGATTTCCTATGGCTGATAACATCTACTACCTGCTGGAAACAAGGCCATTTATTTGGCTAACTAAATGTCTGACCACAGGGAAATCCACTCTGGTAATTTACTGATATTGCCATCATGTTTTTGATGTTTGATGAAGTTTTGACACTTGGGGACCAACTTATCTTAAAATATAGGTGGCTACAGCAGAATTAAACCACAGGGGTCTCTGAGGAGAAAAAATAGGCAGAGGACCTGAATAGAAATTTTTCTAAAGCCATCCAGATGGATAGCAGAGACACAAAAAGACGTTCAGCATCACTAACCATCAAAGAAAAGCAAATCAAAATCACAATGGGCTATCACCTTATACCTGTCACAATGGCTAAACTCAAAAAGACAAGAAATAACAAGTATTGGCAAGGTAGTGAAGAAAAAGAACACTCATGCACCACTGGTGAGAATATAAGTTGGTCAGCCAATATGGAAAACAGTATGGAGGTTCCTCAAAAAATTAAAATGGAAATACCACACGATCCAGTAATCCACTACTTGGTATTTACTGAAAAATAATGACAATGCTAATTCAAAATATAGGTGCACCAATAGGTTTATTGCAGCTTTATTTACAACAGCCATGATATGGAAGCAACTGAAGTGTTCATCCATAGATGAATAGATAAAGAAGCTGTGGTGTATATATATATACAATGGAATACTACTCAGCTATAAAAAAGGACATTGTCATATTCATAACAATAGGGACAAAGGAAAAAAAAGAACACCAAACTCTTAAATACAGAGAAAAAGCTGGTTGTCCAAGGAGAGATGGCTAGCAGAATGGGTGAAATAGATACAGGAGTTTAAATAATCTTCCAGTTATAAAATAAGTACATTACAGAGATGGAAAGTACAGAATAGGGAATATAGTCAGTAATATTGTAATAACTTTGTATAGTGATAGATATTGACACTTATTATGGTAAGCACTAATGTATAGAATTGTTGAATCACTATGTTATACACATGAAACTAATATAATACTGTTAACTGTGCTTAAACAAAATGAAACTTGTAGATACCAAAACACAAATAAAAACAAAGATCCATCTTAAGTGGAAGGAAGGAAGGAAGGAAAGGAAAGGAAAAGAAGGAAGGGAGGAAGGGAGGAAGGAAAAAAAATCCCATTTACAATTGCATCAAAAAATAAAATATCTAGGGCCAAATTTAACCATGAATGCGAAAGACCTACATGCTAAAAATCATAAGACATTGATGAAAGAAGTTGAAGGATGACACAAATAAATACAAAGATACTCTGTGCTCATGGATTGGGAGAATATTGCTAAACGTTCATCCTATCCAAAGCAATCTACAGAATCAATGCAATTGAAGGCAAAATGTCAATGGTATTTTTCCACAGACCTAGAACAAATAACCTTAAATTTTGTATGGAATTACAAAACACCCCAAGTAGCCAAAGCAATCTTGAGGAAGAGCAAGCCGGAGGTATCACAATCCCTGATTTCAAACTATAGTTCAAAGCTATGGTGAGCAAAATAGTGTGGTCCTGGCATCAAAACAGACCCACAGATCAATGGAACAATGTAGAGAGCCCAAAAATAAACCTATGTTTATATGGTCAATATATCTAAGAAAAGGGAAGCAAAAATAAACAATGGGGGAAAAAAGAGTCTTTCCAATAAATGGTCTTGGGAAAACTGGACAGCTACATGCAAAACAATGAAATGGGACCACTATCTTAAAACATATAGAAACATAATTTCAAAGTAGAGTAAAGATTTGAATGTAAGGGCCCCTGGGTGGCTCAGTTGGTTAAGCAACTGCCTTCAGCTCAGATCACGATCCTGGAGTCCTGAGATCGAGTCCTGCACTGGGCTCCCAGCTCTGCAAGGACTCTGCTTCTCCCTCTAACCTTCTACCGTCTCGTGCTCTCTCTTACTCACTGTGTCTCTCAAATAAATAAATAAAATCTTAAAAAAAAAAAAAAGACCTGAATGTAAGACTTGAAAGCATAACAGAGCATAACACTCCTAGAAGAAAATACAGACAATAAACTCTTTGACACCAGACTTAGTGGTATTGGTTTTTTTAGAAGAATATCCTCAGGTAAGACTTAGTGGTATTGGTTTTTTTAGAAGAATATCCTCAGGTAACCAAAGCTAAAATAAAAAATGAAAGTACTCAAAAGCTTTTGCCCAGTGAAGGAAACCATGAACAAAACAAAAAGTTAACTCACTCAATGAGAGAAGATATTTGCAAATGATATTCATGATAAGGAGTTAATATGCAAAATATACAAAGAACTCACTCAACTTATTAAATGAAAAAAAAAATTTTAAAGGGCCAAGACCTTTTCTAAAGAAGACATACAGATGGCCAACAGGTAAATGAATAGTGCCTAACATCATTGGTCGTCATGAACACATAAGTCAAACCACAATGAGATCCAGCAGGACACCTATCAAATTGGCTAATACCAAAAAGACAAAAGTGTTGGCAAGGATATACAGAAAAGGGAACCTCATGCACCACTGGCGGGAATATAAGTTGGTGCAGCCACTATAGAAAACGGTATCAAGTTCTGCACAAAAATTACATAGAACCACTATAAGATCCAGAAATTCCACTTCTGCATATTTGAAAAAAACAAAAATACAAATTCGAAGAAATATATGCATCCCTATGTTCACTGTACCATTATCTACAATAGCCAAGATGTGGAAGCAACCCAAAGGCTCCTCAATAGATGAAGGGATAAAGAAGAATGTAATATATAAAAACAATGGAGTATTACTCAGTCATACAAAGAGTGAAATCTTGCCACTTGTAACAACAGATATGGACCGAGTATGGACTAGTGGGTATTATACTAAATGAAGCAAATGCCATAAGGTTTCTCTTTTATGTGTAATCAAAAAAAAAAAAAAAAAAAAAAAAGACAAACTTACAGATACAAGAAATAAATTGTTAGTTACCAGAGAGGGGAAGGAGCTGGGGGTCAGGCAAAAAAGGTGAGGGAAATTGCGAAGCACTAACTTCCAGGTATAAAGTAAATGAATCCTGGGGATGTAACATATAGCACAGGGAATAAAGTCGGTGGTATCTTTATTACTTTGTATGGTGACAGATGGTAAGTAGACTTATCATAGGATCATTTCATAATGTAAAAATATCAAATCATTATCATGTATACCTGAAACTCATATTGTACATCAATTCTAATAAAAATTAAATTAATTTGGTACTGCCAAGGGCAATAGTGCTACTTACGACACAAAGGATTTTCAAAGACTTCACAGAGGAAGCAGCAAAGTAATAATCACTAAAAGAGACAACAAATTTATTTTCTAGCAAGATCTTCTTTTGAACCACCAAATGGCAATTTTATTAATACACTGTTGGTCACTGGTGCAGTGAGAACTGCGGAAAGAGCTAATCATTTGCTAAATCTAAGTACAAGGGATGAATTCTAAGCCAGAGCTACCACGTGAATTCATCTTCCTTTTTGGGAAGGAAGAAGAAAGAGTAGTAAAACAACTTGGGATGGCACAAAATAAAGATTGTCTGTTTTCTGTTAAATTGGAAGTTTGATTGACATTTAGAGGTTGTGAGAGAGGTAGAAGTATTTTGGGATCTGGGAGGAAGCATGCCGATAGTAGAGGAAGAGCTCACAAACCAGAAAGACAAATATGGAATGGACACAGATTACTTTTTAGGCCACAGGACCATTATTATGGTCCATTTGTGTGTAAATATTTTCTACACACTACATAAAAGTAGAGTTAGAACAGGCAGCTTAGCATAGGGATCAATATTATAGACCGTGGAATCACAGGATTCAGAGTTCAAATCCACCAACTTTACTAGTTATACAGCCTTAGGTAATGCCAAACTACAGCCTCATCTTTAAACTGAAGATCCTATTAGAACTTTGAACATCAAACATTCATCGTAAGAATTAAATGTGTTACCACATCTAAAGTTCTTAGCACTTTACCTAGTGCAGACCTAGCAATCAATAGGTTACTCAAAAATGTACATGAGATGGAGAATTTTATGTTCATCTTTGGGAACTGGCAAACCCTTGAGCTATTCCTAGAACTAAATTTGCATTTATTCCCCCTGTGAACACTCCAGAATCCCATAAGGGAGTTGAACTCTGTACCATGTCTCCTAAAAGAAGGAGTGAGACCAAATGCAAAGGTTGGGCATACCAGGTGACTCGGGCTTGCCTCCTCACTGTGCTGCCCCAGAAATCTCAAGGCTCCTACTAGGAGAGTAATCCTGACTTGCAATCAACCATAAGACCTGAACAGAACTTCAGGGATTAAGAGTGACCTGGGGGGCACCTGGGTGGCTCAGTGGTTAAAGCCTCTGCCTTCGGCTCAGGTCATGATCTCAGGGTCCTGGGATCGAGCCCCGCATCGGGCTCTCTGCTCAGCGGGGAGCCTGTTTCCTCCCTTCTCTCTCTCTCTGCCTGCCTCTCTACCTACTTGTGATCTGTCAAATAAATAAATAAAATCTTTAAAAAAAAAAAAAAAAGAGTGACCTGGAAGAACCTGGAGGGACAAGAAGGACTCTGAAGAAAAGCTGCTGCCAGTGAAATTACTGCTACAGATATCTCACTGGTCCTGTATTCTACACCTCAGCGAATAAGAGTCCAGTGGAGAATCCAGTTTCAGGAAAGGGCACTCTAAACTGTTTCCATTGACTGGGTTGCACATAAAGGGTTTGGAGACAGGGCCTGCAATGTTTGCATCATAACCTTAGCTCTTGTCTGTAGATCCCTTCCAGTCGTTCAGACGAGGCCAGTTACAACATTCTTAACTTTTCAGAATGGCTTGTAGTACAGAAGAGCAAAAGGGAAGAGGCTCATCATGGCCGCTGAGCAAGCCTTTCCACTCTCTGATCTTAGAATTTTTTCAAATGTATCAAGTGAGAGGAGAGGAGTTGTGAGAAATTGCTCATAGACTCAAAAAGAAAGCAACCTGGGCAAAGGTTAAAGAAAAGATGTTGAAAAGGACTACAAAAATAATAGCACTGGGAAGGAGAAAGTGACAAAAAAGTAAGCAGTGTAGGAGGGATGGCTAAAAAAATTGTACATGGCTAAAAAAAGACATGAAATGGAGACACAAAAATGCAGGGAATGCCAGAGACATTATGAAGAAAAGCAGTGGCATGGAGTAATATATATAAAATGTAATACAGATATATCCTCTGTATCAGTCAGGGTTCTTCCTGAAATAGAACCAATGGAATATATATATATATGCATATATAGAGAGAACCACATATACATATATAAATATAGTTAGATATAAGTGTCCTATATATATATGACCATATGTGAGTGTGTGTATACATTGTGTGTGTGTGTGTGTAAATATATATAGTTAACCCTTAAACAACACAGGTTTGAACTGCATGGGTTCATTTAGGATCTTCTTAGTAACATTTTCTCTTGCTTGAGAATATGGTATATAGGCGCACTAAGGTGGCTCAATCAGCTAAGTGTCTGTCTTCTGTTCAGGTCATGATCCCAAGGTCCTGGGATGGAGCCCCGTGTCGGGCTCCCTGCTCAGCGGGGTGTCTGCTTCTCCCTCTGCTCCTCCTCACTGCTCGTGTCCTCTCTCTCCCTCTCACTCTAATAAGTAAATAAAATCTTTAAGAATACAGTATATAATACATATGACATACAAAATACATGTTCATCAATTGCTTATGTTATCAGTAAAGCTTTCAGTCAACAGTAGGCTATTGTTAACTTTTAGGGCAATTAATGTTATGCAAGGATTTTTCACTGTATTGGGAATTGGGACCCCTAAGCTCTCTGTTGTTCAAATGTCAGGTGTGGGGAGTAGGGGGGAGGAAATTTGTAACAGAAACTGGCACATGCAGTTATGGAGCTAGAAAGGTCCTGCCATCTACCACCTGCATGTTAGAATACTGGGAAAGCCAGTGGTAGAATTTAATCTGAGTCCAAAGTCCTGAGAACCACGGGACAGCTGGTATAAGTCCCAGACTCTGAAAGTCTAAGAACCAGCAACTCCAATATCCAAGGGCAAGAGAAGATGGATGTCCCAGCACATGAAAAGAGAAGATTTCACACTTCCTCCATCTTTTTTATTTTATTCAGGTCCCCAGTGGATAAAATGACGTCTACCTAAATCGGTGAGGATGGATCTCTTTACTCATTCTACTGAAACAAATGCTAATTTTTCCAGACACACTCTACACAGACACTCCCAGAAATCATGTTGTACAACTCTCTGGACATTCTTTAGTCCACTCAAGTTGACATATAAAATTAAATATCACATCTTCCTTTTATATATTTGCTTTTAAAATTTATTATACATCGCCTCAGGCACTGGAGGGGGTAATGACTGATCAAGACTCTATGATTTCCTCAATAGAATTCAATTTGAGCTACCTCAAGTACAAAGGGAGAAGGAGGGATTTAATCTAAGGTTTCAGAGGTATCTTACAGAACCGTAAGGGCAGGGATGGAGTCAAGACCACAAGGCTGGTAAGTGCCTGGAAAACCGTTAGGATCACATCTCTGCTTTTGATTCTATAAGAATTGTTTTCTCTCTCCCTCTGCAAGCTGCTTTCTCAACCTCACAGGAACTCTCAGTGGAACACGGCCACCTCACCAAGCTGTAGTTCCAGCTACCTGCAGAGAATGTACATCCCTAGGAACAATCTCTTTGGCCCAGCTTGGGACAGATAGACAAACAACACAAAATGGGCAGCGAGCCTCTGCCTCACTTCACCACAGACCTCCGTGAAGTTTTGACACTTTCAAGTTGAAGGACATTGGTGCCCACTTTATTCAGGCTCTGAGAGGGAGGAAGGAAAAAAGGGAAGGATGAAGACAAGCTGAAATTCAACTTAGTGATGCCACAAGAGTAAACTAGGACAGATATTAGAAGAAACAAAGAAGGAAGGAGTGAAGAATAAGCTGACAGATGTAACCATGATCATCATAAAGACTCTAAGCTCATGGCAGCCACTTTTTCTGACACCCATTAGGAATACTAAGATGGAGGCTACATGCAAGAGATCAAGTTAATAGTAGAACTGGATTGATCCTGCACCCAACAGAGGGGAAACAAAGGGATTTGTTGATTATCTATTATGTCAGGGCAAGCAACCTCCAAACTCTATGCTGTTTGAAGAAAATGAGTAAAGAGAGTAGAGTGTGATCACCAAGCAGTGAGTGGTGAAGATTATGTTACTATCCAGGCTCACTAAGATTATAAAGCCCAGCTTGCCATGTAAAACCATGCTCCAGGGGGCACCTGAGTGGCTCAGTGGGTTAAGCCTCTGCCTTCGACCCAGGTCATGATCTCAGGGTCCTGGGATCGAGCCCCGCATCAGGCTCTCTGCTCAGCAGGGAGCCTGCTTCCCCCTCTCTCTCTGCCTGCCTCTCGGTCTACTTGTGATCTCTCTCTCTCTCAAATAAATAAATAAAATTAAGAAAAAAAAGAGGTGCTTCACCTTATTTAAAAAAAAAAAAAACCCATACTCCAGGCCAATCATGTCTTACTGTCGCTATATGATTTACATTAACTTATAGCACCTACTTGAAAGAAAATGCCCAGAATCTAGATAAATAGTTTATTAAGATCATTCTTTTATGAATAAATACTACAATCGTTTTGTTTGCTAACAATGCACCTACATTAAAGATGTTGTCATAAGAAGGTAAATCACATATCTATAATCTTACTTCAATATTTTGTTGTTACTATAAAAATGAAATTTACCATCCCTGTTTGAATCAATAGGATCATAATTAAAAATACTTAGGCTGTTTTCTGTGTAAATACTGATATAAACACATGTATGTGTATCATATCTATGAAATCTTATATAAAGGGGAGTCTGGGTGGCTCAGTCTGTTAAGATCTGTTAACAGATCTCCAGGTCCCACGATCTCGGGGTCCTGGGATAGAGCCCTGTGTTGGACCCCATGCTCAGCAGGGAGTCTGTTTGTCCCTCTCCATCTGCTCCTCCTCTCCACTCATTCACTGGCTCTCACTCTCCCTCAAATAATTAAAATCTTTACAAAAAATCTTTTATAAATATCAACATTGCTAATCACCTAACAAAAATGGGCTGAACTTTGTCAACTCATCAGAACAACATTCTTTGGCAATCATGGGATAGGACTATAAATGTGGTTCACAAAATAACTCACTGCAATTGAAGAGGAACTCAGTAAAACATTTCTTGAATATCTCCTAACTACAAAACACTGTTGACTGCTAGAGATTCAACGTTAGATGGTCTTACTTCCTTACCTAGAGAAACTTAAAGTCTAGCAATTAATATTATTATGCTCAGCCCTCAGCACTCAGTTTTAAAAAGGAAATGTTTTTAAACGGGCTAACACAATTTTCATATAGCAACATTTCTTTCTATACTGTTTATCTACAGTTTCAATGATGTAAAATACTTTCTCTCATGGTTCTATGGATTAGCTGGGCTCAGCTTGGTGGTCCTTCTTTGGGGTCCACCTTGGAATGTAGAGGTGGTTAGGGGTCACCTGGGAATACAGTAATCTAAATGCTCACCCGGGGTAGTGGAGTGGGGGCCTGGGTGGCTCAGTCAGTTAAGTGGCTGCCTTTGACCCAGGTCATAATCCCAGGGTCCTGACATTGAGCCCCATGTCAAGTGAGCAGAGAGCCTGCTTCTCCCTTTCAGTCTCCCTACTGCTCCCCCTGCTTGTATTCCCCGCCTCCTGTCAAATAAATAAAATCCTTAAAAAAATAAAAATAAAGAAATGTTCGCTTGGGCTGGACATCCACGATGGCCCACTCAAACAGCTGACAGGCAGTGGTGACTGTTCACTGGGGGATAGGCTGCGGCTGTGGCATGGCTGCATGGCTTTTCCATGGGCTTTGCCTTGTGCTTACATACATAACATGGCAGCGCTGAGACGCATTAAGAGTGAGCAGAGCAGGGCAGAGATGCCCAGGTCTCAGATAGTTAAGCCTCTGCCTTTGGCTCACGTCATGATCCCAGAGTCCTGGGATTGAGTCCCGCATCAGGCTCCCTGCTCAGAGGGGAATCCGCTTCTCCCTCTCCTTGCTGCTCCCCCTGCTTATGCTCTCTTTCTCTCTGTCAAATAAATAAATAAAATCTTCAAAAAGAAACAAGAAAAAGCAGTGAGTAGAGTACAAAAGCAGTTTCCTACTGCCCAGGGAAGAAAATCAAATGGAGTTAAGGTCTATACCAGAAAATAGCCCAGCATCACTGACTTCCATTACATTCCATAAGTCAGAGCCATAGTAGGGCTTATTCAAATATAAGGAACTGGAGAAATAGACCATCTCTTGATGAGGGAGTATCAAAATCGTATGTAAAAGATAATGTAGGATGAAAGTTATCTTTATGTATCTTTGGAAAACACCATCTGACACAGATATAAAACTATTGCTTTGACCAATATTTTATTTCAAACTACTTTAACTTACTATTAAAATTTCAAATGCCGTGGGCACCTGGGTGGCTCAGTGGGTTAAAGCCTCTGCCTTCGGCTCGGGTCATGATCCCAGCATCCTGGGATCGAGTCCCGCATCGGGCTCTCTGCTCAGCAGGAAGCCTGCTTCCTCCTCTCTCTCTGCCTGCCTCTCTGCCTACTTGTGATCTCTGTCTGTCCAATAAATAAACAAAACCTTTAAAATAAATTTCAAATGCCGTAAATTATCATCCATATAGCAAACAAAGTTATCCTATCTACACTTTCCTAGGCAAAGAAAGAAAGTGTAATTTGGAGAAAGAACTCCCTTCAAATAGTAAGATAAGTACGAGTTCCTGTCTAACATATACATCACACACACCCACACCAAGAAGAGACAAGTCTTTATTATGCAGAGCAAGATCATAAATCTGAACACAAGCACATTGATTATAAATCTACATGCTTATCGTAGAGTGTCATATCTTTTCAACTCTTCATCAATTCAAACGGAATTTCATCTACTGAAATCATCTATATGAGGCTGTTAACTGTTTCAGACTATATAATCATGTCTTCTTGGAATTTACAACCTATGTCAAGGGGCAGAAAAATATTATCTCTTCTTCATAATGAGTCTTAACAACAGTATGTGTGTCCCTTATTACTGTTAGTTTTTTGGCTTTTTTTTTCCTCAAAAGGCTATCAAAATAAGTTACACAAAATATAGAATTCAGTGGACTGTCCTTTAATCTGTTTAATTTAGAAACAGTTTCAAACATCTCTAGTTGTTCATCAATAGAGACGAGATTACTCTGAAAAGCTCAACATTTTTCTATAGTGCCCTGTATAAAATAGAAATGTGAATCATTTTTACAGTAACTAACACAAATTAACTTTGATGAAACTGTTATCAACTCTCGTTTTTAATAGGGTCATTACGTAGACTCGGAAAACCCCAAAATATTCTCTTGGTGCTTAAAAATTTCTAGGTCTCTATATATTTTAGCCTTCTTATAAAGACAACTTGCTTAAGTGGGGACTTAGGAAATTCAAGATGATAAATATATGGTTTCTTCCATGGCCAGAAGAGAGAAGAGCATATGAGAATACTGTTTTTCCTGAGAAGAGCTTCCTCCTGCCTCGCCTTTTGGGACAATGGGGAGAAGTCCTTTCACCTCCTGTTCTCCATGAGCAAAGATTCAGTCTTCTTTCCTACTCCCATCCCCAGTGTAAGCCTTGCCTCTTTTATCAGTATAGACAGTCCTGAGGGCCCCCAAGCTCTCTAAATGATGAGGTTAGGAAGAAAGTCGTAGGAGGCTGGTTCACTGAATGGCACTTTGAATCGATTTTAACATGCCTTGGGTATTCAGGTCAATGAATGCTGGGAGTGCGCTCAGGTGGCTCACTGAAGAAGGTTACTTCCTTGGGCTACCTTTGACCTCAATTTAAGCAATTTATTTGTAGTTGGGATAATGTAGTGATAACATGACCTTAAAGTAAATTGAACAAGCCCATTAACAATGCAATGATCACCCATTATGAAGCCTATTTTTTTACAGGAAAGATACATTTAGGTCTTGGGTAGAACTTGATAGGGACCAAGATGGTAGAAGCATGGGAAGAAATTGCAGAAACAAGGTTTGTTTTCTGAGGAATAAATGAGACAATGTTCCCAACACTCCATTTCATTAATCAAGTTGGCAGGAGCACCAACAAGCTTAATCGCGAACAAACGATAAAAATGGGAAAAATAATATATCCAAATTGGTGGGAAGTATAGTCTAAATTTTGTAAGATTTTAACATACTCTTAATGGATTCTTTTCTGACTGTGCCAATAATTTGTTAGGTAACACTTCTTTGGACAGAAAAAAAAATCTCAAGGATTTACTTCTTCATTACAGACTGTATATCCCTTATTCTCTTGAGAATCTTACTCCACTTCTCAGGTTTACTGAACTACACTGATGCACTATGGAACTAAGCTCATCTCAATTATTCTTGTTCATGATGCTAAAAATGAATTCCTTAAGATCACATTGTGTTCTATTGTCTACACGTTTTGTTGTGCCATTCCCAAAAATCTCTAGGTAACTAAAAATGATTAGGGTAAACAATGAAATCACTAAATGAAAATCATATGTAATATACCAAAAATTCAGAGAATCAAGGAGTACTATTTTTATTTTACCCATAGAATATGAAAATGATGGAAAAGTCAATGACTAATCCCAAACTCTTGCTCCAAGGACAGGCAAGCGATGTTTCAGATGGGTACGGATGAGTATCTAGAACATGCAATCTCTAAGCCCTAAGCCTTCAACACCTCTGTCTCCTACATTGATGGCTCAGTGCTACAGTCTGGTTTGCCTAGTCTCCACTTACCTGGAACTCTTGCTTAATTAATCTATTATGTATGTCTAACAAGAGGACTTTCCCAGAAATGCCACAGCCATCTCCTCCTTGTGAAATACTTTACAAGAAAGCTCGCCCTCTGACACCTTATTCAGCATAATACTGTATCCTGTGTAGACTAATATTACATTTTTCTGAGGATTGGTTATCTGGAAAACTCGACTATCCAGAACACAACCATGAGTAAATAGGAAGCCATAGAAAGAATCTAACAATATGCTCACAAAATCTTACGCCTTTTACCCACAGAGAAATTTCTCTGGCTGTCACTCAGGGCTAATTTAGTTTGATTTTAGATGTAATTCTTCCATGTTAATCACCCGGCTTCTTATTCACCATCAGAAGGAAAACAACAGATATACCAAGGGAAAAGAGAAGGCTGGGCTGCCTGGGTGGCTCAGTGGGTTAAAGCCTCTGCCTTCGGCTCAGGTCATGATCTCAGGGTCCTGGGATCGAGCCCCCACATCAGGCTCTCTGCTCAGCAGGGAGCCTGCTTCCTCCTCTCTCTCTGCCTGTCTCTCTGCCTATTTGTGATCTCTCTGTCAAATAAATAAATAAAATCTTTGAAAAAAATTAAAAAAAAAAAGAGAAGGCTAAGAGAAACAGACGTAGTGGCAATAACAAAAAATAAACCCAATAACTGCTTTGGATGCAGAAGTAAGAACTTCAAAACATCTGTCAGAGTAAAAGCCGTGTCACTGTGAAGCAGATTACAGAGGGAGGGCATAGACAGGCTTCTGCCTCTCAACCTCCCCTGAGGCCTTCAGGGATGTTCATGACAGAGGAACAGAGTCAGCGAGAATAGGTGATATTATATTTTGAATTCATCAAATAAGAAGGCAAAAATGTGTACTGCCCATTCCGTAATGTTTTCCAATAAAAATAGCTTCAATAGAGAATTTCATTCATTCATTTCCTACATAGATTTAGAGTGTTTATCGTATGCCAAGCTCCACTCCCACCACCCCCTTTCTTTTGGTTTTAATTTTAGATAACTGAGCGCTGGAAGATCAGCTATCATCCTAAGGATATTCTCCAAGTTAATCCTAGACTAAGCCAGGCCATAAAGATAGTGGGTCACTGAGCCCACCCGCAGCTTCTCCTTTCTGCAGGTCTGCAGCAGCCCCAGGCTACTCTCAATGGGCTGTTAATGATGTGACAGAAGAGATGATGAGACACAACCCAATAAAACCTATTGCTGCAGCTACTGTGAGAAATGACAGATATCAGGGCCTGGGGATGTACTTCTCTCTGTTCTTAATGTACGGAACAATACTCTCTCTTGTTTTTAAGTTACGGGCTCTACGAATCTCATAACTGATTGCCTTTCTAATTTTGTCTTGGTACCACAGAGCTCAAAACTAAAACTAATGATTCCACTTCTTTTTTTTTTTTTAGAAATTTATTTATTTAAGTAATCGCTATACCAGTGTGGGGCTTGAACTCGTGACCCCAAGATCAAGAGTTGCATGCTCCTCCAACTAAGAAGTGGAAGGGTACCTAGGGGTACCCTAGTAATCTAGGGGATTTCGTGGGTATGTTTTTGGGACTGCATTTTGTTTCCAAATCCTTTGTTTTCTATGCGCATCCTCCTCCTCACTTATTTTATCTCTTTTTGCTGTGTTGTTTATTTTTAAAAACTTGGATAGAATTTAGCATGTGCTAGACATTGCTCTAAGCACTTTACAAATATTAACTCAATTATTTCTCATAATTATGCTACTCAGTAGGTACTATTATATCCACTTAGAGGTGATTAAAAACTGTGGCACCGAAAGATTAGTTATCACAAAGGTTTTTAATCTACATAAAATATTTTTGGAAAATAAGAGAATATATAGTAATGCATAAATAATAAAATTAATGGGAAAATACACTTATAGATTCATATCTTTATTTCCCATCAAGGTCAAATATACTAGAGATATAAATACAATGCTTAAATTCAAGTGATTTTAAAGTGCTTATTGGATTCTTGAGGCCCTTAAAATACACATGGATCTAATGAAAGACCCTGGGGTGGGAAATCAATGATCTGATGCTTCAGAGCATACTTCATCCTGGCCTTCTGAGGGATGTGCTTCCCACTTCTTTATGAGGAATCTACAGTGCCTAGACCCCTGGGTGGCTCAGTTGGTTAAGGTTAAGCATCTACCTTGGGCTCAAGTTATGATCCCAAATCTCAAGATAGAGTCCTGCTTTAGGGTCCACTGAGCAGAGCATCTGCTTCTCCCTTTGGCCCTTCCCCCTCTGGTGTGCTCTTTCTCAAATAAATAAAATTTAAAAAGAAATCCATGGTTCCTATTTATGCCCTGGTGAATGGCCTCAGTCACTCATTGCTTAATAGTGCTATTTGTGCCTGAGATTAAGTATTCTAAGTCTTCAAAAGTCCTGAGAACCCAGTGGCTCAGTTGGTTAAGCGGCTGCCTTCGGCTCGGGTCATGATCCCAGCATCCTGGGATCGAGTCCCACATCGGGATCCGTGCTCGGCAGGGAGCCTGCTTCTCTCTCTGTCACTGCCTGCCACTCTGTCTGCCTGTGCTCGCTCTTGCTCGCTCTCTCTCTCTCTCTCTCTGACAAATAAATAAATAAAAATCTTAAAAAAAAAAAAAGTCCTGAGAACCCAGGAACAGAATTTTCATGAGTATTCTAAGGATTCTTTTTTAATTTTAGATAA